>NC_133134.1:72267755-72362749 GCF_048418815.1 Hemitrygon akajei
CAATCAGATAGGCGAGGATGGTGCTGGGGGCAGCCCACAAGCGTCGCCAGGCTTCCAGTGCCAACATGACATGCCCGCAACGCACTGACCCCAACCCGTACATCTTTTTGGGGGTGGGAGGAGACCCATGCGACACAGACAGCAGTGGGAATGGAACTGGTTTAAAGTGTTGCTCCAACTGCTACACTACCATGCCATTTCCCCCTATACTGGTAACCTTTCAACCCCCACCTGATGAACAAGAAGCGGTCTGCCGCTCACTTGGAGATCTCTGCTTCTACCATCCTTTGGAGGGAACGTCCTTAAACACTCAGCTCGCTCTCCGTTCTGTCTGGACTGGGGATTTACCTTGCTGCCAGAGAGGTTCCGAGGTTCCAGGGCCAGGTTAGGGAATGCTTATATAGGGCAGGATATAAACACAAGAGATTCTGCAGACGCTGGTAGTCCGGCGCGTTCGCACACAGAATGCTGGAGGAACTCAACAGGTCTGGCAGAAATGTCCATGTTTCGGGCTGAGACTGGGAAGGAAGGGGAAATACACCAGGATAAAAAGGGAGAAGACTGGCTGAAAAGATGATGGGTGAAGCCAAACACGAGGAAATCTGCAGATGCTGGAAATTCAAGCAACACACCTGGTCCTGACGAAACGTCGACAGCGCTTCTCCCTATAGATGCTGCCTGGCCTGCTGTGTTCCACCAGCATTTTGTGTGTATTGTTTGGGTAAAGCCAGGTGGGTGGGAAAGGTAAAGGGCTGGAGCAGAAGGAATCTGACGGGAGAGGAGAGTGGACCCTGGGAGAAAGGGAAGGAGGAGGGGCACCAGAGGGAAGTGATAGGCAGGTGAGCACGGGGGTTTGCTCCTCCAACCTGAGAGGGGCCTCATCGTGGCAGAAGAGGAGGCCGTGGACTGGAAGGTCGGAACCGGAATGGGGATAGGAACAGCGCAGGGCAGTTGGGTAATGCCGGAGAAGAGGCCTGAGACTCCCACTGCCACCCTGAATTCCATCGGTTGGCGAGGAAGTGAAACATTCCCCGGGGGGGGGGGGGGGGCTTGGAGAACCATTTTGCCTGAGGTTTTCTAGCCGTGTTAATGCTTGAAGTTAGGGCTGCCTGCTTTGGGAGGGAGATTGCCGCTGGGCATATGAGGGGTGTTCAGTCCGCGATGTTCATCTGCACACCTCCCTCAAAACGGCGGCACGGGGGCGTAGCCTGACCTCCTGAGCTCCCCCCGCATTGTGTGTGAGAGAGAGAGACCTGGATTTGCGGCATCTGGAGAATCCCTTCTTCAGTCTAAATCAGAATCAAGTTTAATGTTGCCCGCAAATGTCGTAAAATTTGTTGTTTTGCGGCAGCAGTACATTGCAATGCATAATAATAAACTATAAAATACAGTAATAAATATGTATATATTATGAAATTAGTGCTAACAGAGAGGGAAAACACTGAGGTTGTGTACGAGGGTTCAAAGTCCATTCAGAAATCTGATGGCGGAGGGGAAGAAGCTGTCCCTGAAACATTGAGTGTGTGTCTTTAGGCTCCTGTATCTCCTCCCTGATGGTAGCAGTGTGAAGGGGGCACGTCCTGGGTGATGGGGGGGGGTCCTTAATGACGGATGCCGCTTCTTGAGGGGGTCCTCGATGCTGGGGATGTTCCCGTGATGGAGCCGGCACTTGGTGCAGCTTTTCCCGACCCTGTGATCCGTGTCCCGCTCTCTGCTCACCCCCCTCCCGTAAGACCCTCCGGCACACCAGTTGCACGCGGGTGCCGAACTAAACACAGATTCCTTGCTGACTTTTGTTTCCCTTTAAGAATTGATCGCCTCCGCAGAGTTCACAGCTCCCTCGCTGGTTCAGTCCATCTCATTCCTTGATCTTTTGCCAAATAACACGCCCTCCCCTTTAACTGGGAGAGGAATGGCTCGATCCTCATCAGCATGTGCCTTTAGACGAGGGCCATGTGGTAAAAGGGATCTTGTAGACCGAGGAAGGCGAGTCAGTGTTTTGCTTCATCGCTTCTCCCAGTCTACTTTTATCCGAGGGAATTACTAAATTCTGACTCGAGGCGTCATCAAAACCGTGCAATCATGTACTGTGCGTACCCAGTACCTGGGGTTGGGAATAATTCCTTGATGTATCTCTGCAACGGCAAAACTGTAAGTATTAAGGCTTATTTGACGACTTTCTTTGTATCGTGTCGTCTTTGTGCGCTGAGTTCAGGGAGATTGTTTGAAACAGTTGTTGCCTTCAGTTATCGATCGCTTGTACAGAAACGTTATGCTGTTACATGTTCGTACTCTGCCTTGGTTCCTTTGATGTATATTTAAATGTATTTTAATTTTGATCTGGGGTTTTCCAACATCTCAGTACCTCCTGGCAGTTATTTCTGTCAACAATATCGTGTGATGTAGCAGCCGCACAATAGTGCGTGCAGTTTTAAACAAGTATCTGTTTCGGAAGTTTTAAACAAATATCTGTTTCGGAACTCTCTGAGAAGCAGGACGGCATTTTTGCCGGACTGTGGGGGAGAGAGAGAGAGGCTCGGCGGTCGTTTGTTTCAAAAGAAAACAAAAGTTTTGAGGAAGTTTCCGCCGCCGCTCCTTGATGCGAGGTGTGGGTTCGGCATTTGCGCTCGCTGCCACCGTTCCGAGATTAACACAATCGAGGAGCGAAACGTGGGATTCGCAACCGAAAGGCCGCTAGGAACAGGGTCTGATCTGTGAAGCTGTTTACTTCGACCCTCCCCTCATGTTCTCGGGGGAGGGGGGGAGAAAAGGAGGCGAGTCGTGTTGAAAACTAGGTGGGGATTAATTTTGAGAAAATGTCTAACTGTTCTCTGTTTCTGACGCCGATAGACGGACGCACTCACTCGCTCTCACGTTCCCACTTCTGTATGTCGCGCTCTCCCACGTTGTATCTCCGGATCTCCCTGCCTCTTACTTTATATCGTGGTTTCGACCTCTTTCTCCGGATTTGCTCTCTCATCGTGTCTCTCTCTCATTATGTCTTTCTCTCTCCCTCGCTTTGTTTCCCTCACTCTGTGTGTCTTTCTCTAACTTCCCCACTGTCTCTCTCTTCCATCCTTTCATCCCTGTCTCCTCCTCCCACTTTCTCTTTCTCCTACTCTGTGCGTCTCTTTCACTAACAGCCTCCTCCCCCCCCCCCCCATACCACTTTGGCTCAATCTCCCATCCTCTCTCATTTTGTCTCACTGTCTCTCTCCCCCCGCTTTATACCTCTTTCTCTTACTTTGTCTCTCTCTTACACTTCCTCTTTGCCACTCTCTCTCTCTGTCCCCCACTCAGTCTCTGATCAAGAAATCTGTTGATTGTTGAAATATTATCAACTGGACAGATGCTCTGAACCCTTCTCTGCTATCCCTGCCCACACCCCACCCTGTGCTGTGTTCTGGCGCTAGAAGGCCAACATGGGTGAAGTTCCCTCAGGTTGTCAGCTCTCAGATATTCTGACTGTGGTGTTGGTTAGAAGGCGAATGTCGTGAAGTTCCCCCCTATTCTAGTAGAGGCCCATCCCATCCCCTCCAGCGCACCCGCCTGAACGGAGATGGCCGATCTTCTGCCCAGTTGTGTAATGGACATTTTTTTCTCCCTTGACACATCACGTTGTCATGGGACTGAGTATTGATCATTACTGTGCCTCAGTCTTCTGTCAGCTACTCTGTTGCAACCATGATTAAGCAGCCTGGTCAACAGGCCAAAGTTAGATATTATAAACACAAGAGATTCTGCGGATGCTGGAAATCCGGAGCAACGCACACAAAGTGCTGGAGGAACTCAGCAGGTCAGGCAGCATCTATAGAGAAGAGTAAACGGTGGACGTTTGGGGCCGAGACCTTCATCAGGACTCAAAAGGAAGGGGGAAGATGCCAGGATAAAAAGGAGAGGGGGAGAGGGGGGAGACTGTAAGCTGGGAGGTGACAGGTGAGACCAGGTGGGTGGGGAGAGGGGGGAGACTGTAAGCTGGGAGGTGACAGGTGAGACCAGGTGGGTGGGGAGAGGGGGGAGACTGTAAGCTGGGAGGTGACAGGTGAGACCAGGTGGGTGGGGAGAGGGGGGGAGACTGTAAGCTGGGAGGTGACAGGTGAGACCAGGTGGGTGGGGAGAGGGGGAAGACTGTAAGCTGGGAGGTGACAGGTGAGACCAGGTGGGTGGGGAGAGGGGATGAAGTGAGAAGCTGGGAGGTGACAGGTGAGACCAGGTGGGTGGGGAGAGGGGGAAGACTGTAAGCTGGGAGGTGACAGGTGAGACCAGGTGGGTGGGGAGAGGGGATGAAGTGAGAAGCTGGGAGGTGACAGGTGAGACCAGGTGGGTGGGGAGAGGGGATGAAGTGAGAAGCTGGGAGGTGACAGGTGGAAGAAGCAAAGGCTGAAGAAGGAGGAGGAATCTGACAGGAGGGTGCGCAATGGAAAAGAAAGGAAGGAGGAGGGGATCGAGTGGGAGATGGTGGGTAGGTGAGCAGAAGAGGAGGAGTGAGAGGGGAGCCAGAAAGGGGAATGGAAAAAGGGAGAAGGAGGGATGGGGAGAAAATACCAGAAGTTAAGAGAAAGGATTGGAGACGTATTAAAATCTGCCTATTAAAACTTACTGGCGCATGATGTGAGATGGAGTCTGCATCTTTCCCCTTTCTCTCTCTCCTGTTCCCACCTCCCATCGTCACTTTTTTAAAAGAATGAAAACTGTGTGGGTTTCTTGGCCCGGAACATCGACTGTACTTTTTTTCCACAGGTGCTGTCTGGTCTGCTGAGTTCCTCCAGCATTGTGTGTGTTGTGTGGATTTCGGCAAAGGTGACTGTGACACCGGGTCGGATTGCTGGTTGACTGGGGAGATCTCAAGATCTGATTATTTATCACGTGTACCAAATTGCTTCTTTTTAAATTTTATTTCTTTTACTTGCATTAATCTCCCCGCTTTTCCCCTTTGATTCAAAGTAAGATTCAAGATTTTTAATGTCATTTCCAGTACATGAGTGCACATAAGAGAATGAAATAATTGTTACTCCAGATCCCAGGCAGCTCAGAAATACGAAAGATAAGAGATAATAAAAACATGATAAATATAAGATTGTTTATACACATAATTGATTCTATGTCCTTAAGGTGACACTACACTGTACATGAAGTGACTGACAGGAAATAACAAAGTGGTGTGGAAGTGGTACAGAGATGCTAGAAGGTTTGTGAACCCTGTACAATTTTCTCTATTTTTACACAAATGCGTCCTAAAATGTGATCAGATCTTCATGTAAGTCCTAAAACTAGATAGAGCGAGCTTGATTAAATAAATAACACAAAAACATTATACTTGTTCATTATTTATTGAGAATGATTATCCAATATTGCATGTATTTGTTGGAAAAAAGTATGTGAACCTCTGGGGTAATGCCTTCTACAAAGGCTATTTAGAGTCAGGCGTTCCAATCAATGAGATGAGGTTGGAGATGTTGGTTGTAGAGGGGCCCTGCCCTATAAAAAATACACACAAAGTCAGGTTACTGCTCTCCTCAAGAAAGATCTATTGATGTGCACCATGCCGCAATCAAAACAACTTTCAGAGGACCTTAGAAGAGGAATTGCAGAGGTGCATGTAGCTGGAAAGAGCTACAATAGTATTTCTAAAGACCAGAGTGCTCAAAGTCCACAGGAAGAAAAATTGTCTACAAATGGAGGAAACTCAGTACTGTTGCTACTCTCCCCAGGAGTGGGTGTCCTGCAAAGATCACACCAAGAGCACAATGTGCAATGCTGAAGGAGGTGGAAAAGAACCCAAGGGTAACAGCAAAAGACCTGCAGTAATCTCGAGAACTTGCTAAAATCTCAGATCATGTGTCCACTATAAGAAAAACACTGAACAAGAACAGTGTTCGTGGAAGGACACCACGGAGGAAACCTCTGCTCTCCAACAAAAACACATTATTGTACATCTCAAGTTTGTAAAAGACCGCCTGGATGTTCAACAATACTTCTGGGACAATGTTCTGTGGACAGATGAGACAAAAGTTGAGCTTTTTTGGCAGAAATGCACACTGCTATGTTTGAAGGGAAAAAGGACTGCACACACCAACACAGAAACCTCAACACAACTGCAAAACGTGTGGAAAGAGCATTAGTGTTTGGGCTGCTTTGCTGCCCCAGGGCCTGGACAGCTTGCAATCGTTAAGGGAAAATCAATTCAAAATTTTATCAAGACATTTTACAGGAGAACGTCAGGGTAGTGTTCCGTCATCTGAAGTTTAATTGAAGTTGGATAATGCAACAGGACAATGATCCGAAACATAAGAGTAAATCAACAACAGAAAGGTTTAAAAAGAAGACAATTTTTTTGGGAATGATTGAGTCAAAGTCCTGACCTTAATCCTATAGAAATGTTATGGAAGGACATGAAGTAAGCAGTTCATGCAAGGAAGCCCACCAAGTTGAAACAGTTTTGTATGGAGAAATGGCCTAAAATTCCTCCAGGTTGATGTGCAGAACTAATCAACAGTTACCGGAAATTGTTGGTTGAAGTTATTGCTGTACAACGGGGCAACATCAGTTACTGAAAGCAATGGTTCACATACATTTTCCAAAAAATACGTGTACTATTGGATAATTTTGTCAATAAATAAATCAACAAGTAGGATGTTTTTGTGTTATTCATTTAATTGGGTTCTCTTTATCTAGTTTTAGGACTTGCGTGAACATCTGATCACATTTTAGATCATATTTGTGCAGAAATAGAGAAAATTCTACAGTTCACAAACTTTCTAACAGCACTGTAGGTGGAGGCATTGATCAGCCTTACTTCTTGGGGAAAATAACTGTTTTTGAGCAAGGACCAAGATTCGGAGCAAGAAGATTATGAGTGGAATGGCTAAGGTTTTCCGGAGTGAAGGCATTTTACAACTCGTGGTAAAGAGAGGCAAGACTGCGCAGGCAGTAGCATGTAGATATTAAGAAAGAGGATGTGTTGGAGCTTTTGGAAAGCATCAAGTTGGACAAGTCGCTGGGACCAGATGAGACATACCCCAGGCTACAGTGGGAGGCGAGGGAGGAGATTGCTGAGCCTCAGGCGATGATCTGTGCATCATCAATGGGGACGGGAGAGGTTCCGGAGGGTTGGAGGGTTGTGGATGTTGTTCCTTTATTCAAGAAAGGGAGTAAAGATAGCCCAGGAAATTATAGACCAGTGAGTCTTACCTGAGTGGTTGGTAAGTTGATGGAGAAGATCCTGAGGGGCAGGATTTATGAACATTTGGAGAGGTATAATATGATTAGGAATAGTCAGCATGGCTTTGTCAAGGGCAGGTCGTGCCTTATGAGCCTGACTGAATTTTTTGAGGATGTGACTAAACACATTGATGAAGGAAGAGCAGTAGATGTAGTGTATATGGATTTCAGCAAGGCATTTGATAAGTTACCCCATGCAAGGCTTATTGAGAAAGTAAGGAGGCATGGGATCCAAGGGGACATAGCTTTGTTTGCCCACGGAAGGCAAAGAGTGGTTGTAGGTGGGTCATATTCTGCATGGAGGCTGGTGACCAGTGGTGTGCCTCAGGGATCTGTTCTGGGACCCTTACTCTTCGTGATTTTTATAAATGACCTGGATGAGGAAGTGGAGGGAGGGTTAGTAAATTTTCTGACGACACAAAGGTTGGGGGTGTTGTGGATAGTGTGGAGGGCTGCCAGATGTTACAGCAGGACATTGATAGGATGCAAAACTGGGCTGAGAAGTGGCAGATGGAGTTCAACCCAGATAAGTGTGAAGTGGTTCATTTTGGTAGGTCAAATATGATGGCAGAATATACTACCGTATTAATGGTAAGATTCTTGGCAGTGTGGAGGATCAGAGGGATCTTGGGGTCCGAGTCCATAGGACGCTCAAAGCAGCTGCGCAGGTTGACTCTGTGGTTAAGAAGGCGTATGGTGTATTGGCCTTCATCAATCGTGGAATTGAATTTGGGGGCCGAGAGGTAATGTTGCAGCTATATAGGACCCTGGTCAGACCCCACTTGGAGTACCGTGTTCAGTTTTGGTCAACTCACTACAGGAAGGATGTGGAAGCCATAGAAAGGGTGCAGAGGAGATTTACAAGGATGTTGCCTGGATTGGGGAGCATGCCTTATGAGAATAGGTTGAGTGAACTCGGCCTTTTCTCTTGGAGTGAAGGAGGATGAGAGGTGACCTGATTAGAGGTGTATAAGATGATGAGAGCCATTGATCATGTGGATAGTCAGAGGCTTTTTCCCAGGGCTGAAATGGTTGCCACAAGAGGACACAGATTTAAGGTGCTGTGGAGTAGGTACAGAGGAGATGTCAGGGGTAAGTTTTTTACTCAGAGAGTGGTGAGAGTGTGGAATGGGCTGCTGGCAACGGTGGTGGAGGTGTATACAATAGGGTCTTTTAAGAGACTTTTGGATAGGTACATGGAACTTAGAAAAATAGAGGGCTATGGGTAAGCCTAGTAATTTCTTAGGTAGGGACGCGTTCATCACAACTTTGTGGGCTGAAGGGCCTGTATTGCGCTGTAGGTTTTCTATGTTTCTAGGTTAAATTTCCTTGGACCCCCTAATCCCCTCCCCTCTCTCTCCAACCCATACTATTCACACTGGGCTTGTGAAGGGATGTGGCTTTATAGGGTTTTTTTGTGATGGTTGGATGCAAGCAATAATTCTGTCTTCAGGAAATATCTTTACCTTGGAGAGGTGGGGTGATATTACTGGATTTTTTTTATTGGTTTTAGGTTGGGACGAGAGGTGTTGAATAGCTGGGAAATGGAAGGTTCTACTTCCATTTTGGTCATCAAAACTGCCCAATGCATCCCTGGCACCAGCCACCCGTCTTCAAGGACAAATGTAGAGAAAGGTGGCAGAAAAGGGCCAGTAACATCATGAAGGATCTCACCCACCCTGCTCATGGACTGTTTGACCTACTCCCATCAGGGAGCAGGCTACATAACATCCATGCCAGGACCACCAGACTCAACTGGAGTGGAGGCTACGTAGATGGGAGTGGGACAAACAGTCCATGATCCTCCATGATGTTACTGGCACCTTTCTATATGTATGTCCTTGCATCTCAAGTTCAAGTTCAACTCTATTGTCATCTGACTGTACGTCTATGTAACCAAAATATCCCTCTGGACCACGGTGCACCCACAAAACATACACCACACACAGCACATAAACCAAAATATTACCAGAAATAAGTTAATAAAATACAATTCAAAATGCATGTGCATTGAGCGGTACAGGGAAACAGCTCACTGTCCTAGCGATGGGACCTCGGTGGTGGTAGGGTCTCACAGCCTGAGGGAAGAAGCTGTTACCCAGTCTGGCAGCCCTAGTCCTGAAGCTCCTGTACCTCCTCCCTGATGGTGTGGTCAAAGAGATCATGGGATGGGTGGTAGAGGTCGTCAGCAATGCTTCTGCACCCTCCGTATACAACGCTCCTGGTAAATGTCACAGATAGGGAGGATCTTTATTTATCTCTTGCAAAGAGAACGAAGATGAGGAGGAATTTCTTTAGCCAGAGCGTGGTGAATCTGTGGGATTTGTTGCCACAGATGGCCATAGAGGCCAAGTCATTGGGTACCCTTAATGCAGAGGTTGATACATTCTTGATTGGTCAGGGCATGAAAGGATATGGGGAGAAGGCAGGAGATTGGGGCTGAGAGGGAAAATGGATGACGAAATGGCAGAGCATACCCGATGGGCCAAATGGCCTAATTCTACTCCAATATTATGGTCTTATTGTTGGGTGGGTGGTAGGGCTCTCTAACAATGCTTGGTCCCTTCGTCTGCAATGTCCCCGATAAATGTCACAGATAGGGAGGATCTTTATCATGAACGCATGATCTCCCAATCTCCCTCGTTATGGCCCTTGCACTGGAGTTGACAGCCTGCACTGCACTCTCTCTGTAACTGTGACACTCGATTCAGTGTTCTGTACTACCTCGAGGTACACGTCTGTATGTAGAGATGCCTGGAATTTCTTTGTACCTTTGTCCGTGTGACAGTAATATGCCGATTACCTGTACCAAGAGACAGCTGAGCGACTGGGGTCTTGTCATTCAGATGAGGCATCTGTCCAAGGCTCCTGCCGCTCCCTCGGGGTGGTGAATTCAAATTCAAGGTTGAAAGTAACTTTATTATCAAAGTCCGCTTATGTCTCCGTATACAACCCTGAGGTTCATCTTCTTGCAGGCATTCACAGTAAGTTCATGAAGTATAAAATCAATGAAGGACTGCACCCAGCAACCTACTGTGCAAATACAAAACGAGAAGAAAAGAAATTAATAACAATAAATCAGCAATAAATATCGAGGACTTGAGATGAAGAGTCATTGAAAGTTAGTCCATAGTTTGTTGGAACAGTTCAGTGATGGGCGAGTGAAGTTATCTCCTCTGGTTCAGGAGCCCGATGGTTTAAGAGGTAATAACTGGTCCTGAGCCTGGTGATGTGGGTCCTGAGGCATCTGTACCTCCTTCCTGATGTCAGCTGTGAGAAGAGAGCTTGGCCTGAATGGTGGGGGTCTTTGATGATGGACGCTGCTTTCCTGTGACAGGGCTCCGTGTAGATGTGTTCCGTGGTAGGTCGGGCTTTACCCATGGTGGACTATGAGATGGCTATAAACCAGAGCAGGGAAGTTTACTCTTGGTGATCCAGGGCTGATAATTGTCGCTGCATCATCAGGATCTTTACCGCCTCGCCTTGTGTCGGAGCTTGCTGTGCGCAAATTGGCTCCATCTCTCCTCTATTACACTTCAAAGGTATCTCGTTGGCAGCAAGAGAGCTTTGGGGAATTCTCGAAGGGACATGAAAGCAGCTGTAAAGTGTTTTTTATGTAAATTGCTTCAATTGGCAAATTGTCAGATGTGGGTCTGAGTTAAACATGGTTCACGGTCGGATCCCAGATGGTCTGAGGAACATAGAACATTGAACATAGCACATTACAGCACTGTATTGGCCCTACTAGAGTACTTAAGCTATGTATGTGTATAAGCAAGTTTTATGTATATATGAACGTACTCAACAGTTATTTGTACATGGTGTTTTATAGAATCACTTTTAAATTATATTTATTGTGTTTTTACTGCTTTTTTATGCTACATCGGGTCTGGAATAACAATCATTTGATTTTCCTTTAAACTTGTGTACTGAAGAATGACAATAAACAATCTTGAATCTTCGGTCAATGATGTTGTACCAACCGTTGACTCTACTCTGAGATCAATCTCCCGCACGGCCCTCCATTTTTCTACCGTCCATGTGCCTACATAAGAGTTTCTTAAATGTCCCTAATGTATCTACCACGATCTCTGGCAGCACATTCCACACACCCACATTCTCTGTGCTTTAAAAAAACCCTACCTCTGACATCCCTCCTATACTCTCCTCCAAACACCCTGAAGTTATAGCCCTTTGTATTAGCTATTCCCACCATTGGAAAATGACACACAATATGGTGACATATATATGTTATGTACTTTGATAATAAATTTACTTGAAACTTTATCATCTTATACATCTCTATCAAGTCACTTCTTGTCCTCCTTTGCTCCAAAGAGAAAATCTCTAGTTCATTCAACTTTTCCCCATGACACGCTTTTTAGTCCAGGCAGCATCCTGGTAAATCTTTTCTGAATCCTCTTTAAAGCTTCCACACCCATCCTATAATGACCAGAACTGAACACAGTACTCCCTCCATGTGCGGTCCAGAGTTTTATAGAGCTGCAATATTACCTTGCGGCTCCTGAATTGAACTTCCTGACTAGTTCTTAACCACCCTGTCAATTTACGTGGCAACTTTGAGGGATTATAGGGGAGAGAGAGGGATTCCCGCTTAAGGTCACGTTTATCTTTTGGTTCTATGCATGCAGAGGAGATCCACCAGGATGCCTGGATTAGAGTATTATGGGAATAATGAGAGAGTGTCACACTTTGCTATCAGGTGTGGGTACGCATGCCCGACGAGGGGCACCAGTTGGGAAAAACACAGGTGGTAGGCCCCAACAACACGTTAGTGCAAAGGGGTTTTATTCAGTGCCAGGGGGGAAAAGTTCAAAAGCTGCCCAAAAGCTGTGAAGAAAAAGAATTACAAGTGAAGAAATGAAAAATAAACATGTACAAAACTGCTGTTTCATTTTGTCTTTAACTTGCTGATAATACTATTGACCAACTATCAAATCCAACCTCCACAACGCTCTAGCAAAGCCAGACTGAGCATTTAAATCTGCCCCCGCCAGCCTAGAAGGACCAGGAAATGCCACTGTTGGTCTGGGGGGTGGGGGGATCATAATCACATGACCAGACCTCAGACGCAGAAATGGAAAATTTTAAACAGAGATTCTGACATCCTACATTCATATTCAGTGAAGCCTATTGATCAATGTCCATATATTCAGGTGAATATAAAAGAATAATGCCCTCCTCCCCCCAGTGGTGTTGCCTGTGTAGGGTGCAGTGCACCTGCTCCCAGTAACCCAGTCTATCCCTCAGGTCATTTGTGATGGTGTGAGCGAAGCTGTTTGGAAAGCCTGTGTCTAGAATTTATGAGTTATAAACCAGTGGAGCACGTTAACTGGAGGGATTGTCTTGAAGGCCAAGCTAGCGATTGTTTTACTGTTGGGGTGTGTAAATGGTGAACTCCCAAGGACCGCAGGATGGGAGGACCGAGTGTGTGAGCTGCTGGGTAATCTGGACCGGGGCAGAACGAGGAGGAGTGATTAACTGGGCAAAGGGACAAGGTTAGTGGGAGAATTAGCACTGCCAACCCATTCTCTCACAGTCTGAACATCAATCTCTCTAACTTGCAGTAATTTCTCCCCTCTTGCCCTTCTCTCCCCCTCACCATTCCTCGTTCTGGTTCCCTCTCACCTCTTCTCACCTGCCCATCACATCTGGTTTCCCTCTTCTTGTCCATCACATCTGGTTTCCCTCCTCTTGCCCATCACATCTGGTTTCCCTCCTCTTGTCCATCACATCTGGTTTCCCTCCTCTTGCCCATCACATCTGGTTTCCCTCCTCTTGTCCATCACATCTGGTTTCCCTCTTGTCCATCACATCTGGTTTCCCTCCTCTTGCCCATCACATCTGGTTTCCCTCCTCTTGTCCATCACATCTGGTTTCCCTCCTCTTGCCCATCACATCTGGTTTCCCTCTTGTCCATCACATCTGGTTTCCCTCCTCCTTCCCTTTCTCCCATGGTCCACTGTCCCCTCCAATCAGATTCTTCTTTACCCTTTCCACCTATCACCTCCCAGCTTCTCACTTCATCCCATTCACCCTCTCCTATCACCAGCCAGCCTGCTCTCCTAAACTACCCCAACCTCTTTATTCTGGCTTCCTCCCCCTTCATTTCCAGTCCTGGTGAAGGGCCTTGGCCTGAAACACCAAAGGTTTCTGCTTCTTTACAGATGTTGAGCTCCCCCAGCATTCTGCGTGTTGCTCTGGATGGGATTGCCTCCGTAACAGTGGAGGAGGCTGAGAGATGACCTGACCAAAAGATAAAACTACGAGGGAGATGTATAGTAAAAATCTATTTTTTATTCCCGTGTGCCCAAGACAAGGCCAGAAGTTTGAGGTGGGAGGTAGGATGTTTAGAGGTGATTGGAGGGAATTTTCTAACCCCTCAAGTGGAGGAGGCTGAGAGATGCCCTCACAGAACATCATAAAACTATGAGGGAGATAGATGGTGAAAACATTTTTTTCCCTTGATGGGTGAGTCCAGAGGATGGATGAGGACAGAGGTTTAAGATGAAAGGCAGGATGAGAGGTGATCAGAGGCAGATTTTCTATCCCCTTCCCAGGAGGTTCGTTGAGGGTGTAATGGAGAGGAGGCAAAGACTCACATTAAGAAACATCTTGGCCAATGTCACGTGAACTGCCAAAGCAAAGTGGCCTTTAGATCTCTTTATAGTAGTTATTTGGCCAGTATGGATGTAAGCAGAAGGGTTTGGGTCTGGACTGTACACCTTTGAGGACCTATCCTGGCCCCAACTTATCCATGCAATTTCAAAGAAGGCACAACAGCAGCTATATTTCATTAGGAGTTTGAAGTGATTTGGTACGTCACCAAAGAGTCTTGCAAATGTTTACAGCTATACCATGAAGAGCATTCTAACTGGTTGCATCACTGTCTGGTGTGGCATGGGATCAGGAGAAGCTACAGAGGGTTTAGACTCAGCTCCATCATGGTCACCAACCTCAACCAGCACTGAAGATATCTTCAAAGGGCAATTCCTCAAAAAGGCAGCATCCATCATAGAGGACCCCATCACCCAGGGCATGCCCTTTACTCACTGCTCCTGTCAGGAAGGAGGTACAGGAGCCTGAAGGCACACACTCAGTGATTCAGGAACAGCTTCTTCCCCTCTGCCATCCGATTTCTGAATGGGCAGTGAATCTATGAACATGACCTCATCATTTCTATTGATCTCGTTTTGCCTCACTCACTAAATTTATTTTTATGTATATATTTTTCCTTATTGTAATTTATATTCCTTTAATTATTATGTAATAACAAATTTCATGACATATGACAGTGATATTAAAGCTGATTCTGATTCCCACTGATCCTCACTCCTAGCACTTATCCTTGGAAGCAGAACAAGTGTCACTCCTGCCCCTACACCTCCTCCCTCACTACCATTCAGGGTCCCAGACAGTCCTTCCAGGTGAGGCAACACTTCATCTGTGGGTCTACTGGGGTCATGTACTGTGTCCAGTGCTCCCGGTGTGGCCTGTATATCAGTGAGACCTGATGTAGCCTGGGAGACCCCTTCACCGAGTACCTACGCTCCATCTGCCAGAACAAGCGGGATCACCCAGAGGCCACCCATTTTAATTCCACTTCCCATTCCATTCCGATATGTCCATCCATGGCCTCCTCCACTGTCGGGATAAGATCACACTTAGGTTGGAGGTTCAGAGAGCTAGGTAATGTTAGAGATCTAGAAGATTATAAGGCTAACAGGAAGGAGCTTAAAAGGGAAATTAGGAGAGCCAGAAGGGGCCATGAGAAGGCCTTGGCGGGCAGGATTAAGGAAAACCCCAAGGCAATCTACAAATATGTGAAGAGCAAGAGGATAAGACGTGAAAGTATAGGACCTATCAAGTGTGACAGTGGGAAAGTGTGTATGGAACCGGAGGAAATAGCAGAGGTAATAATGAATACTTTACTTCAGTATTCACTATGGAAAAGGATCTTGGCGATTGTAGTGATGACTTGCAGCAGACTGAAAAGCTTGAGCATGTAGATATTAAGGAAGAGGATGTGCTGGAGCTTTTGGAAAGCATCAAGTTGGATAAGTCGCCGGGACTGGATGAGATGTGCCCCAGGCTACTGTGGGAGGCGAGGGAGGAAATTGCTGAGCCTCTGGCGATGATCTTTGTATCATCGATGGGGACGGGAGAGATTCCGGAGGACTGGAAGGTTGCAGATGTTGTTCCCTTATTCATGAGAGGGAGTAGAGGTAGCCCAGGAAATTATAGACCTGTGAGTCTTACCTCAGTGGTTGGTAAGTTGATGGAGAAGATTCTGGGAGGCAGGATTTATGAACATTTGAAGAGGTGTAATATGATTAGGAATAGTCAGCATGGCTTTGTCAAGGGCAGGTTGTGCCTTATGAGCCTGATTGAATTTTTTGAGGATGTGACTGGACACATTGATGAAGGAAGAGCAGTAGATGTAGTGTATATGGATTTCAGCAAGGCATTTGTTAAGGTATCCCATGCAAGGCTTATTGAGAAAGTAAGGAGGCATGGGATCCAAGGGGACATTGCTTTGTGGATCCAGAAATGGCTTGCCCACAATGGGGTTGTAGATGGGTCATATTCTGCATGGAGGTTGATCACCAGTGGAGTGCCTCAGGGATCTGTTCTGGGACCCTGACTCTTCGTGAGTTTTATGAATGATTTGGATGCGGGAGTGGAGGGATGGGTTAGTAAGTTTGCTGATGACACAAAGATTGGAGGTGTTGTGGATAGTGTGGAGGGCTGTCAGAGGTAACTGCGGGACATTGATAAGTTGCAAAACTGGGCTGAGAATTGGCAGATGGAGTTCAACCCAGATAAGTGTGAGGTGGTTCATTTTGGTAGGTCAAATATGATGGAAGAATGTAGTATTAATGGTAAGACTCTTGGCAGTGTGGAAGATCAGAGGGATCTTGAGGTCCGAGTCCATAGGACGCTCAAAGCAGCTATACAGGTTGACTCTGTGGTTAAGAAGGCATATGGTGTATTGGCCTTCATTAATCGTGGAATTGAATTTAGGAGCCGAGAGGTAATGTTGCAGCTATATAGGACCCTGGTCAGACCCCACTTGGAGTATTGTGCTCAGTTCTGGTCGCCTCACTACAGGAAGGACGTGGAAACCATAGAAAGGGTGCAGAGGAGATTTACAAGGATGTTGCCTGGATTGGGGAGCATGCCTTATGAGAATAGGTTGAGTGAACTCAGCCTTTTCTCCTTGGAGCAACTGAGGATGAGAGGTGACCTGATAGAGGTGTATAAGATGATGAGAGGCATTGGTTGTGTGGAGAGTCAGAGGCTTTTTCCCAGGGCTGAAATGGTTGCCACAAGAGGACACAGGTTTAAGATGCTGGGGAGTAGATAGAGAGGAGATGTCAGGGGTAAGTTTTTTACTCAGAGAGTGGTGAGTGCGTGGAATGGGCTGCCGGCAACGGTGGTGGAGGTGGATACGATAGGGTCTTTTAAGAGACTTTTGGATAGGTACATGGAGCTTAGAAAAATAGAGAGCTATGGGTAAGCC
Organism: Hemitrygon akajei; assembly: GCF_048418815.1. NCBI lineage: Eukaryota > Metazoa > Chordata > Chondrichthyes > Myliobatiformes > Dasyatidae > Hemitrygon > Hemitrygon akajei. Next base: position 72,284,521 of record NC_133134.1, read on the forward strand.
TAGTAATTTCTGAGGTAGGGACTTGTTTGTCACAACTTTGAGGGCCAAAGGGCCTGTATTGTGCTGTAGGTTTTCTATGTATCTAACACCTTATATTCTGTTTAGGTAGTCTCCAACCTGATGGCATGAACATCAATTTCTCAAACTTCCAGTAATGCCTCCCCTCACTCCTTCACCATTTCCTATTTATTTGTCCCTTTCTCATGTTATCTCCTTGCCTGTCCGTTGCCACCCCCTGGTGCTCCTCTCCCCCCCCCCCCCTCTCTTCCATGGCCTTCTATCTGTTTCACCAATCAACTTCCTAACTCTTTGCTTCATCCCTTCCCCTCCTATCGCCTGGTGTTTCTCTCTCTCGCCCCTCCCCCCACCTTTCAAACCTAATCCTCAGCTTTTTTTCTCCAGCCCTGCCGAAGGGTTTCGGCGCGAAATGTTGACTGTACTTTTTTCCATAGATGCTGCCTGACCTGCTGAGTTCCTCCAGCATTCTGTGTGCGTTGCTCGGATTTCCAGCATCTGCAGATTTTCTCCTGTTTCTGATTCTGAGTGAATTCCAGACCTGGGCAGCAGGTATATTTAAGAGCTGCAGAAGTAGGTCAGGCAAATACAGGTTTAACTGACCAGATAGCCTCAAGGGGCCAAGCAGGTCATGTCCCCTTCTCATTGCTACCATCAGGGGGAGGTACGGGAGTCTGAAAGACACACACTCGTGTTTCAGGAACAGCTTCTTCCCCTCCGCCATCAGGTTTCTGAATGGACATTGAACCCATGAACACTTTCTCACTATCTGGCTGTATTTTTGCGCTTTTAAAAATATTTCTGATTACTTAATGTACTGTACTGCTGCTGCAAAACAACAGATTTCATAACAAGAGGTGGATGTGAGTTTGAAGAGAAGTTTGGATGGGAGGGGTATGGAGGGCCATGGTCCAGCTGTGGGTTGATGGGACTAGGAGAATAACAGTTCAGCATGGACTAGATGGGCCGAAGGGTATTTTTCTGTGCTGTAGTGCTCTCTGACTCTTTGACTGTGGGAGAAATGTGTCTCCACCAGAACTGGCACATTTTGGTATCTCATCCCAGGGGCAGACCCTCTGACTGCCTGATAATTCCTGTGAGTGGGTTACCCATTGAATTCTCTCACATTACAACAGTCCGACCGCCTCTCCAAGTATTTCACAGTCTGTGAATAGTTCTGTGATACACTCAGTGGCCTTCTAACGTTACCTCCTGTACTTATTAAAGGACTGAATATATTCGTGGTCTTCTGCTGTAGCCCATCCAGTTCAAGGTTTGAAATATTGTACATTCAGAGATGCTCTTCTGCACACCACTGTTGTAACACACGGTTATTGGATTTACAGTTGCTTTCCTGTCAGCTTGAATCCATCTGACCAATCTCCTCTGACCTCTCATTAACAAGGCATTTTTGTCCACACAACTGCTGAACACGCGATGTCTTTTTTGTTTTTCACACCATTCTCTGTAAACTCTAGAGACTGGTGTGTGTGAAAACTCCAGGAGATCAGCAGTTTCTCAGATACTCAAACCACCCCATCTGGCACCAACAATCATTCCATGGTCAAAGTCACTTAGGTCACATTTCTTCCTCATTCTGATGTTTGGGCTGAACAACAGCGGAATTTCTTGATGCTTTTCTGCATTGAGTTGCTGACACATGATTGGCTGATTTAACATTTGTATTAATGAGCAGGTGTACAGTTATACCTAATAAAGTGGCTACTGAGCGTATTTGCAAGGATTTTTTTTCTCTCTGAAGGAAGCCCATGAAAGTTCTGGTTTAAATTGTGCCTTGGTCAGGTTGGAGTTGACATGCTGTGTGGATCTGGTGGTTGTGGAACTAATCTGCTCTGGTTTTGATTTGCAAATTCAGAGTGTGGTTGGGTAACATCTGGGGTTTCCACTTAACCACAGGTGGCCCAATGCTAATGTTCTGGCAACTCTGCCAAACTCTTGTTAGAGGTGGCCAAGTTTTTGGAATCTGGAAAATATCCTCCCAAGTGTATTTTGGTGATTGGCTGTTCCAGACAAGACACTCGCTATCTGTGTGATATTGGGGGCAAGAATCAAGGATTAACTCTATTCAATGTACTCTATTCATGTATTAGGAATTTACTGTGGTGTGTTGGTCAGGGTGCAACATTCAACAAAGAACGAAAAAGAAGTGTAATGTTAGAGGTTAAAGTACAGAAATGGGATAAAATGCTCATCAATAGTTCAATGGTTAAATGGTTCAATTTAACATCAGAGAATGTATACAATGTATACAATGTACAATCTGGAATTCTTACTTTTCACAGACATCCACGAAACAGAAGAGAACCCCAAAGAATAAATGACAAAAGGAATTAGAACCCCAACCCCCCATGCATAAGCAGCAGCAAAGCATCCCCCCTCCCCTTCCCCTTCCCCCTCCCCTTTCCTCCTCCCCCTTTCCCCTCCCCCCTCCTCCTTCCCCCTCCCCTTTCCTCCTCCCCCTTTCCCCTCCCCCCCTCCTCCTTCCCCCTCCCCTTTCCTCCTCCCCCTTTCCCCTCCCCCTCCCACCTCCCTTTCCCCCACCCCCCCCAGCACTCACCATGCAAGCAATAGCAAAGCCCCCAAGAGACCATGATCTAGAATCCATCGAAAAGACTGTTCATGCAAACAGTTTGACATGCCGCAAGCTTTCTCTCTCATAACGAGGGAGAGGGAGGATGCCACAGTGAGAAGGATGTTTCGATGCTGGTCCTAGCGTACACTGCTGTCTCAAGGTTCAGTCCGCGACACTGGCAAGGAATCGGAACGTCCGCAGGCCTGCATATTTTCCAAGCTGCCCCTGGTGGTATCGAACGCCAGGCTGCTTGGCGAGCTCCGAGAAGGGAACTCACCGCCGTGAAGACGTGCAGTTTGAGTGCAGCTGTAGATCATAGACTCTGACAGGACACCAGCCACCTTGAAAAGCAAAGATTAGAGAGAAGAATTTAAATTGCTTTTGACAGCAGGCATTTAGACATAGGGGAAGAATTAGGCCTTATGGTCCATCGAGTCTACTGTTACATTCCATCATGGCTGAATTCTTAACCCTCTCGATCCCATTCTGCAGCCTTCTCCTTGTAACCTTTGATGCCCTGATTAATCAAAGTTCAAAGCAAATTTATTTTCAAAGTACATATTTGTCACCATATACAGCCCTGAGATTCATGTCCTTGCGGGCATACGCAATAAATCTATAATAGAATAATTACCACAACAGACTTGGACATTCAACCAGAGAGCGAAAGGCAACAAACTGTGCAAGTACAATGATAGTAATAAATATCAACAATATGAGATGAAGATTGCTTGAAAGGTTGTGGGAACTGTTCACCTTCAGTGAAGCTGAGTAAAGTTATCCCGTTTGGTTCAAGAGCCTGATGGGGTGAAACCTGTTCCTGAACCTGGTGGTGTGAGGAGTGAGGCTTCTGTATCTCTTTTCTGACTGCAGCAGTGAGAAGAGAACATGTCCTGGGTGGTGAGGGTCCCGGATGCTGGATACTGTTTTTCTCTGATAGTGCTTTGTGAAGATGTGTTCAATAGTTGGGAGGGTGTTACCATGATGGACTGGGCTGTATCCTCTACATTTTGTAGGATTCTCTGTTTGAGGAGGCTGTGATGCTGCCAGTCAGTATGCTCTCCACCAGATATCTATAGAAGTTATCAAGAACATATCATCCTCCACTTTACATATACCCAATAACTTGGCCTCCACGACCATCTGTAGCAATGAATCCCACATACTCACCATCCTCTGGCTAAAGAAATTCCTCCTCATCTCTGCTTTAAGGTGATGTCCTCAAACCCTGAGGCTGTGCCCTCTGGTCCTCGACTCCCCCGCTATAGGAAACTCTTATCTAGGCCTTTCAATAATCGATGGGTTTCAATGGGATTTTGGTCTAGTTAAATTGTAAATTGACAATTGTAAATTGTCCTGTGATTGGGCTAGGATTAAATAGGTGGGCTGCTGGGCGGAACAGCTCAAAGGGTTGGAGGGGTCTGCTCCATGCTATATCTCAGGAAATAAATAGATAGATGAGGTCCTGTCGCTAACGGCAGAAGGGTCATGTTTGGGCTGACTGGGTCTTGACGGCTCTATGGCACACACAAACCAAGCACTCCCCCCCACCTTCTTCTAAACTCCAGTAGGTACAAGTCCAGAGCCATCAAATGCTCCTCATACGTCAGCCCTTTTATTCCCAGAATCATCCTTGTGAATCTCCTCTGGACTCTCTCCAATGCCAGCACATCTTTACTTAGATAAGGAGCACAACTACTCTCAGTACCAGAAGGTGATGTAAACAGCATACTAAAAAGTGGTTTAAAGTGTTCCTAGTACAGAATAGGACTGGGCACCGAAGAGCTGAGAAAGTCAAACTCAAAAGTAAATTTATTACCAAAGTTGGTGTTCACTCAGGGGCCATTTTATTAGGTACACCTTTACGCCTGCCTGTTAATGCAAAAAATCTGATCAGCCAGTCAGATACACCACCCTGAACTGTCGGCAGTCGGGTGGTTGTAACCCACCGTCGTATGGCAGCTAGGAGCACAACATACATTCTTGCCCTTTTGTTGGTACTTTCTAAAAGCTTGCCTGCGTCAGGGTGGCATTTGTCATGGGTGGGGAGATACTGTCTGCTGAATTGGGATGACATCTTGTTGTTGACTTGGAATTTGTGTTGGAACAAAGATAGAGATTAGCTTGATGTACCACGTCTTCAGTACTGTGTCAGTCAAGTACAGATTGTTGTGTATTTAATATTTCCTTAACATTTGAGTGATCTATATATTGGTTGATTGTTTTCTTGTTCATTTAAATAATTCATTATGGGTTATATGTAAAAAATACATGAAATGCATACATTATCACACTACCACAGGATATACGGGCACGTCTTGCTTAAAGTAACCACGATAGACCCACAGTTCGGCAGGTGACAGGTGAAACTGGGAGAGCGGCAAGAACATCGATTTCTCGAACTTCCAGCAATCAACTCCCCTTTCACCATTGCCCATATCCTGTTTCCCTTTCACACCTTCTCTACTTACTTGCCCATCACCTCTCCCCCTTCCCTTTCTTCCATGGCCTTCTGTCCTCTCCTATCAGATTCCCCCTTTATCCCTTTCACCAATCAACTTCTCAGGTCTTTACTTCACCCCTACCCCTCTCCCGGTTTCACCTATCACCTGCCACCTTGTACTTCTTCCTCCCCCCCCCTCACCTTCTTACGCTCACTTCTCTTCCTTTCCAGTCCTGATGAAGGGTCTCAGCCCGAAATGTCAACTGTCTATTCTTTTCCACAGTTGCTGCCTGGCCTGCTGAGTTCCTCCAGCATTTTGTGTGGTGTTGCTTGGATTTCCAGCATCTGCACATTTTCTTGTGTTTGTGACTCTAAGAGAACAGTTCTGTTGAAATCTTGACTTTGGGCATTGACATCGAAGGGACAGTAAACTGTTTTGTTTAGTGGGTACACCTGTGACGAGATCCAAGCAGTTTATGTCGTGCTTGGTTTGTGTGTGCCATAGAGCCATCAAGACCCAGTCAGCCCAAACATGACCCTTCTGCCGTTAGCGACAGGACCTCATCTAACTATTTATTTCCTGAGATATAGCATGGAGCAGACCCCTCCAACCCTTTGAGCTGTTCCGCCCAGCAGCCCACCTATTTAATCCTAGCCCAATCACAGGACAATTTACAATGACCAGTTAACTAGTATTTGTAACTAGACCAAAATCTAGTGTTTAGACTGTGGGAGGAAACCAGAGCACCTGGAGGAAACCCACGCTCACATGGGAATAAGAGTTGGAATGTTATCGTGAGGTTGTATAAAGCATTGGTTAGGCCAAATTTGGAGTACAGGCTCCCCCCGCTATCCGAAGGTCGAGCGTTCCTATGAAACCATTTGTAAGCCGAAATGTCGTAAAGCGTAGAAGTAATTACCATTAATTTATATGGGAAAAATTTTTGAGCATTCCCAGACCCAAAAAATAACCTACCAAATCAAACCAAATAACACATAAAACCTAAAATAGCACTAGTATATAGGAAAAGCAGGAATGATATGATAAATACACAGCCTATATAAAGTAGAAATATTGTATGTACGGTGTAGTTTCACTTATCAAACTCGGGAAGGCAGCGAGCCAAAATCGATGTGGAGAAAAAAAATCAGCACGTACACGCATGTGCACGTACATGTACACGCATGCGGACACAACTGCCCGCACAAGGCTTCACGATCATTGTAGTCTTTCTCGGGGTAAACACACGTATGAAGCAGGCGTCTTTTTCTGCAAAATTGAAAATCCCCGTTGGTTAGCGAAATCAGGTACTAAAGTAGGTCTTTCGTAACAGCGAGTTGTCGTAAAGTGAACGTTCGAAAAACAGGGGCCACCTGTATTGTGTGCAGTTTTGGTCACCGAATTACAGGAAGGATATTAATAAGGTTGAAAGAGTGCAGAGGAGGTTTACAGAGATGTTGCCGGGACTTGAGAAACTGAGTTACAGAGAAAGGTTGAATAGGTTAGGACTTTATTCCCTGGAGCGTAGAAGAATGAGGGGAGATTTGATAGAGGTATATAAAATTATGATGGGTACAGATAGAGTGAATGCAAGCAGGCTTTTTCCACTGAGGCTAGGGGAGAAAAAAACCAGAGGACATGGGTTAAGGATGAAGGGGGAAAGTGTAAAGGGAACATTAGAGGGGGCTTCTTCACACGGAGAGTGGTGGGAGTGTGGAATGAGCTGCCAGATGAAGTGGTAAATGCGGGCTCACTTTTAACATTTAAGAAAAACTTGGACAGGTATATGGATGAGAGGTGTATGGAGGGATATGGTCCAGGTGCAGGTCAGTGGGTCTAGGCAGAAAAATGGTCTGGCACAGCCAAGAAGGGCCGAAAGGCCTGTTTCTGTGCTGTAATGTTCAATGGTTCTGTGGAAGAATACACAAACTTTCTGACAGAGGACGCCGGAATTGAACTCTGAACTCCGACGCCCCGAGCTGTAATAGCGTTACACTAACTGCTACACCACCATGTTTGTAGAGTGTGAGCGCATTTTGTTAGACTAGATACCCTGTTGGATCAAAGAAGGTTAAAAGGAGAGGTGGGCGAAATTGCAATGGGTTTAAATTGGATAAATGGACAGAAGCTGTTCCTAAAACTCAATCATTGAAGGACTGAAGTTTGAACAAATTAAAGGCGTTGGGCAGGATTTACAAAGAATGTCATAGACATAGGGTTGACTTACTGAACTGCACGTCTTTGGAATGTGGGAGGAAATCGGAGCACCTGGAGGAAACAGGCAGACATTGGGAGAGCTGGTGACGTTTACTAGCTACCGGCCCCTACCCTGTCACTTCCCCAGCACCCCATACGTTCAGCTGCGAGCGGGGGTCAAGCCATGTCAGTGGCGTGAGTATGCAGGCAACTGGAGTTTGTTGCCAAGCATAGGCCCAGCTCAACAGGTTGTGTGCCTGGTTCCCCACCTTCCCGTCTTCTTCCCCTTTGTGGGCTACTTTCCATTTGATCAAAGGATCTGGTTTAATTCAGAACAGGAGCTCGAGTGCAGGTATGGGCTGCTGTCTGGGGGAGGGGTGGTACTAAATGGCTTAAGCAGGCATCTGTGATCAGAGTCTCGTAAAAAAAAGCAAGGTTGGGCTGTCTGGGAGTCGTTGTGCAGACATGTTTCCTGTTTGGGCTCTATCGTATATTTTTTATTTTAGAGATAGGTCCTGCCCGCCCACCGATCCGTGCTGCCAGCATTCCACCTTAGCCTAATCACGGGACAATTTACCGAGACCGATTAACGGGGTAACTGGTGCATCTTCGCATTGTGGAAGGAAACCCACCAATTCACAGGGAGGACGTCCAAACCCCTTGCAGATGGCGTTGGAGTTGAAGTCCGAAATCTAACGGCCCAAGTTATTATGGCCGTCACGCTGACCGCCACCGTTTGAGCTCAGCAGATCCACTCCATCCGCTCAGCCCCCTCCGTCACCACGCCTCACTCCTTACCCATCTTCCCCACCCCCTTCTCCCCGTCTGGTTGTGATCTGTCACTCCGGAGAGAGACAGTCTGAGTTTGTTCCTGCCTTGGCGTCGACGTTTCCCCGCACAGCCGACTGCCCTCCCGGGTTCAAGCTCATCGGCTTGCTTCCTAGCTCGCTTAGAAAGGTCTACAAGAAGTAGTGGATACAGCCCAGTCCAGTTGCAGTTAGTGGAGCCTTCCGGAGACCCCGGGGTCGGTCGCGACCTCTGTCTCTGTGGAGTTGGCACGTTTTCCCTGCGACCACACGGGCTCTCTCTGGGTGCTCCGGTTGTGAAGATTGGTAGGCTGAAATGAAATCAGCCACGATTGAATGGTGGTGCAGACTCGATGGGCCGAATGGTCCAGGTTCATTATCATTCAACCATTCACATTGTATACAGATTGTTCCTCTGGGGCTCAGGTACAAAACATTGTACATATCGTCACGCACGGCGCATATCGGTAGCATAGCGGTTACTGCGACGCTATTACAGTTCAGGGCATCGGAGTTCAGAGTTCAAATCCAACGTCGTGGTACGCCTGGGTTTTCTCCCACAGTCTGAAGGCATGCAGACTAGTGGGTTAATTGGTCATTGTCCCACGATTAGGCCTGGGTTAAGTCGGGTGTTGCTGGGTGGTGTGGCACCTATTCTGTGCTGTACAAGCTGAGGACCCCTTATACGAAATTCCAGAATCCAAAAACCTCCAAAATCCCAACTTGCTTGAAATAATGCTGTGGTTTTTTTTGTTTTCTTCAGAGCTCTGGGCCCCAAGTCAGAAGTGCATTCCTCATCTCATTGGATGAATCATCCGATCCCAAACCCAACTCTCTCTCCCTCCTGTGAGATGTCCTGGGACGCCATGGGACACCAGGCCCTCTGCTGTCCATCGGCTGGACTGGGATAAGCAGTTTTGTCAGCAGTTTGGGGCATTGGAGAGGGTCCAGAGGTCTGATCCCAGCAATGAAAGGGTTAACATATGAGTAGTGTTTGATGGCTCTGGGCCAGTACTCACTGGAGTTTAGACAATTGGGTGGGGGTGGTATTTCATTGAAACCTGCCGAATATTGAATGGCCTAGACAGAGTGGATGAGGAGAGGGTGAGTCTAGGACCAGAGGGCATTGCCTCAGAATAGAGGGGTGTTCATTTAGAATGGATACAAGGAGGAATTTCTTTAGCCAGAGGGTGGTGAATCTGTGGAATTCATTGCCACAGATGGCTGTGGAGGCTGAGTCATTGGGTATATTTATAGCAGAGGTTGATTAGTCAGGGTGTCAAAGGCAGGAAAAGGGGGTCGAGAGGGATAATAAATCAGCCATGATGGAATGGTGAAGCAGGTTTGATAGGCCAAATGGCCTAATTCTGCTCCTATGTCCTATAACTCTTTCTACTTCAATAGCCGCCCAAGCTCGCCAAACCTTCCATTGGGACCCACGCTCCTGATCAATGCAGGATCGTGGGGGGAGGAGGACCTGGGCCACTCCGTTAGTGTCACGCTGCTGGTGAACGGGATGTTGCATTCCTTAAGACCCACACATCCCCGGTGAGTTGTGGGGATGTTACATTGGTGCCGGAAGTGTGGTGAATACTTGCAGACTGATCAGCAGAATCCTCATTAATTTGATTTGATACAAATTATGCATTTCCCTGTATATTTTGATGCACATGTGACAGATTAATCTAAATCTTTGACACCCTTACTAACAAAGAACCTGCCAACTCTATTTAAATATACCCAGTGACTCGGCCTCCACAGCTGTCTGTGGCAATGAATTCCACAGATTCACCATCTTCTGGTTAAAGGATTTCCTCCTCATCTCTGGTCCCTCCATTCTGAGGCTGTGTCTTCTTGTCCTGGATTCCCCCACTATAAGAAACATTTTCTGCATGTCCACTTTATCTGGGCCTTTCAATGTTTGGTACTTTAGAATAAGATTCCCCCCTCAATCTTCTAAACTCCAGTGACCCAGGCCCAGAGCCATCAAACGCTTCTCAATATGTTAACCCTTTAATTCCTGGGATCATTCTCGTGAAACTCCTCTGGACCCTCTCCAATGCCAGCACATCCTTTCATAGGTAAGGGGCTCAAACCTGCCCACAATACTCCAGATGTAGTCTGACCAATGGCTTATAAAGTCTCAGCTTTACATCCTTGTTTTTATATTCTAGTCCTCTTGACATGAATGCTAACATCGCATTGGTCTCGCTTCTTTATTGGGAAATACAGCACGATAGCGTAGCGACACCATTACAGCTCGAGGCGTCGGGAGTTCGGAGTTCAGTTCCGACAGTGCTAGGGTTAAATTGCTGGGAAGTACATCTTGTTGTGCCGAAATGGCTGGTTTTGTGCCGTATCTCTATACATAAGCAAATGAGAGACCATTCTGGCCCTATGACCCTGGGGTGCCCAGTTCCACCCATGTCACCAATTAACCTACTAACCCATCGGGTTGTTAGAACCTGTCTGGGTCACCTCCATGGTATGAATATAGATTTCTCCTTCCAGTGAACAAGTCACCCCCTCATCCCATCTATTCCTCACTCTGACCTTTCATTTCTTCTCACCTGCCTATTACTCACCCCGGGTACCCTCCTTTTTCCCTTTCTCCTATTGGTCTACTCTCCTCTCCAATCAGATTCCTTCTTCTCCAGCCCTTGACTTTTTCCACCCACCTGGCTTCACCTATCACCATCCAGCTAGCCTCTTCCCCTCTCCTCCCATCTTTTTTATTCAGACATCTCTCCCCTTCCCTCAGTCCTGAAGAAGGGTCTTGGCCCAAAACATTGGCTATTTATTCCTTTCCATAGACGGTGCCTGACCAGCAGAGTTCCTCCAGCAGTTTGCGTGTTGCGAACCCGCTATTGGTATCATGTTTCCTGGGTCTCTGTTTGTTGGGTGTGAGGATCCAGGCTGGCCTTCCCTCTGCTAGACCTTCAGGGGATTCTGGAAGCTGGTTTCTGAGGGCCTCCCTGGTGAGCCCACCCAACAGTGCATCAGGTCCTTTTGGCCCGTGTGGTGAACTACATATCCCTGTCCGGACACGCCCCCCCGCTGACCGCTCCTGTGGCTCCTCCCACTAACTGTGGCTCCTCCCACGGACCCTGGTATAAAGGTGATTGGAGACACAGCCCTGGGCTCAGTCTCCAGGATGGTGGTCAATTGCTGCTTGTTCTTTCTTCCAGCCAATAAGAACCTATATTTTGCCTCACGTCTCCGAGAGTTATTGATGGTGCATCAGCCCGACGACCTGCACTGCCCATCAGCCCAACTAATTAACCCTAGCCTAATCACAGTTCAATTTGTAATGACCAGTTAACTTACTAACCAGTACGTCTTTGGACTGTGGGAGGAAACTGGAGCATCAGAGAAGACTGACGCGGTCCTCAGGGAGAACGTACAAACTCCGTACTGAATGGCACTGGAATTGAACTCTGATTCCAAGTTGAAATAGCGTTGTGTTACCTACCGCGGCATCGTGCCCGATTAGCTGTGCCAGCTACCGCAACCCCTGCTTCCCCCAGCACCTCACCAGCTTCTGAAGTTGCTGACCAGCTATGGACAGCATTGCCGCAGCTGCTGGGTGGGCGAGGGTTTGCTGAGCCTCGGTGTCACATAGCCGGGGGGCGTGGGTGTTCGGGAACCTGAGCTGATAGATACTGCATTCCATTTTAGATGCTATTTCTGGGAACGCCATCCCACTGGAAACAGGCAGGATGATGAATTGTCTGTAGAGTTGCAGAAAGACAGACTTTTTTTTTAACATAAAAAGCCTTTTTGACAACTCGAAGTGACAAAATACTTCACAGGTAAGGTAGTTACTTGTCGAACTGAACTCTTCCTTCCTCTCTCTTGTACCTGCCTCAGCCACTTTTATATGGCAGCTCGTTCCTTGTCCAAGTCAGCAGGTTACTGAAGATGGATTCGGGTTCAGGCCCAGAATCTGACTGAGATACATTTATTAATCACACGTGCAGTGAAATGCAGTGTTTGCTTCGACAACCAACACCACGGTACGTAGCGGTTAGAGCGTCTCTGTTGTAGCTTGGGGGGGCGGGGGGCGCGGAGTTTGGAGTTCAATTCCAGTGTCCTCTATAAAAAAGATAGTTTGAGCATTACTTTTTGTAACCACATGTGGCTTCATCCAGTGGCTCCGGTTTCCTCCCACGGTCCGAAGACGTACCGGTCAGCAGGTTAATTGGTCATTGTGAATTGTCCCGTGATTAGGCTTGGGTTGCTGTGGGCCGGAAGGGCCTGTTTCTTGCTGTATCATTAAATAAATAAAAAGCAAATACAGCCCGCGAGTGTCGCTACACGTTCTGGCACCAACAGTGCATGCCCGCCATGTCCAGCAACAACAACCGAGCAAAAAGCCCCTTTCTCACTCACGCGCAGACAGACAAACCTCCAACTCCAGGACAGGCTGCCTCCAGGCCTCTAGTTCTTGGCCCCAGACTCTCCGACTCGTGAACATCCAGCCTCCAACTTCGGACTTTGCCCATCATTCGTGCCTCTGCTTCTGGGTTCACACGGACCCCCGACCCGGTGACCCCAGCCGTGGTTTGGAGCACGTTTGGGAGGTTCTGGCAGAAGTCAGAGTATGAAGAGTTGGGGGGGAGGGGAAGGAGTACAGCGGGCGGGTGGTAGGTGAGGGGGGAGCTGGGAGATGATAAGTTGAAGAGGTCAAGAGCAGAAGAAGAAGGTGAGCCATTGACCAGCTGTGTCACTTCTGGTACGGGAATTAGAAAGCATCTGACTGCTAGTCCCTACAAAGGATTGAAAGGACATCTGAGAGTTTCTTTGAGGTATCTTCCTTCCACCCATTAGAGATATCTATCAGGGGCTCTGTGATCCCTCCCATCCATCCAACAATCTCTGTGGCCCGACGCTGAAGGAACTCAGCAGGCCCAAAACGTCGACTGTACTTTTTTCCACAGATGCTGCCTGGCCTGCTGAGTTCCTCCAGCATTTTGTGTGTGTTGTGTTGATCGGATTTCCAGCATCTGCAGATTTTCTCTTGTTTGAACCTCTTTGACCCCCCCACCTTCCATCAGGCAGGAGGGGACAAGGATTGTTAGGGTGGGTGCAACTGCGGGTGTTACAAAGTGAAGTGGTTGAAGGTTAGGTTACTTGACCCCTCTGCCATTTAGTAAGATGGCGGCTCGTTTAATTGTGACTTCAACTCCACATTCCTGCCTATCCCTGGTAACTTTTTGCCCTCTCTCTTTTCTACAGTCGATCATCTCCCTTAAAAATATTCAAAAACTCCACTTCCCCTGACACCGTCAGAAAATTCTTGCAATTTTCAGAGAGAAAGCACCTTCTGTCTCATTCTCATGGGTGACTGTTTCATCTGAAATAATGATGCTGTGTTCTGGAACCTTAACATTAAAACATCCCCTCAGTATCCACCCTGTCACTCCGATGATCTTCCAATCAAATCCCCTCTCTTAAATATAAAAGCCTTTTTATTTATTTTATCTTTCAAAACACCTTATGATTTTACAAACTTCACACATTGCTAGTGGGGCAGCAGAGTTAATGTAAAGCTATAACTAAATGAAGGGTCCAGTTCCTGACACTGCCTGTAAGGAGTTTGCACGTTCTCCCCGTGACCGTGTGGGTTTCCTCTCACAGTCCAAAGGTGTACGGGCTAGGGTTGGTAAGATGTGGACGTGCCATGTCAGTGCAGGATCCACAGCAATGCTTGCAGGCTGCCCCCAGCACATCCTTGGGTTGCGTAAATCGTCCACGGAAATGTGGCCTTTTTCGATGTACGTCTGACAAATGAAGCCTACCTTTGATATTTTTAAAATCCCTTCACCCTCCTTACTCAAACCCACCACCATCGAGAGCATCTTCAGAAGGTGGTGCCGCAGGAGGGCTGCGTTCATCACTCAGGAACCTCACCATCTTGGACATGGGCCCTTCTCATTTCTAACATCGAGGAGGCAGTGCAGGAGCCTGAAAGCACACCTTATAGAAATCTGCAGCACATTAAAGGCCCTTCAGCCCACAATGTTGTGCCGACCATGTTTATGATACTGTTTAGGAACAGCTTCTTTTTTCCCCTCAGAATCTGATTTCTGATTGGTCCATGAATATTACTTCACTGTTTTGCTCTCTTATTGTTTTTTTAATATATTACTGTTACTCCCTCTGGTTTCCCTCCTTCTGCCCTTTTTTCTGTGCACCACCGTGCTCTTCGATCAGATTCCTGCTTCTTCAACCCTTTACCTCTTCCACCTATCCCCTCCCAGCTTCTCACTGTATCTCCTCTCCCCCTTGCCTGCCAGCTTGTCTTCTTTCCCCACTCCCAGCTTCTTATTCTGATTACTGTCCCCTTCCTTTCCAGTCTTGGCCCGGAACATTGGCTGTTTTTCTCCTCCATAGATGCTGCCTGACCTGCTGAGCTCCTCCAGCAATTTCCTTAAAATCTGTCGCTCCTGACGAACCCTTTGACATTTTGCAGCAGTAGTTTCTGTCAGGGTTTCTTCCAGGATTGATAACCTTACAGTAAAGCACTGTTAGGATGCTTCATTAGCATAAATCCAAGTTCATTCCATCCTTAATCCCTGCTGGGTTTATCAGAGATGATCCTGGATTGTCTGTGCCAGTTCCCGAAGTTGCTCTGTCTGGTGCCTAATGAACGAGAGGTAACGCTGAGACATGGGAGGAGGCGTACTGACCCCTGATTTTTCCAATAGTGAGAGAGTCCAGGGCCAGAGGGCATTGGAGAGGGTCCAGAGGAGGTTTACGAGAATGATCCTGGAGATGAAATGGCTAGTGATGGGTCTGGGCCTGGACTTACTGGAGTTTAGAAGAATGAGGGGGATATCTTATTGAAACCTGTCAAATATTGAAAGGCCTGTTTAGAGTGTACATGCAGATGATGTTTCCTATAGTGGGGACCAGAGGGCTTCTGAGAGGGTCTAGAGGAGGTTTACGAGAATGATTCCAGGAATGAAAGGGTTAACGTTTGAGGAGTGTTTAATGGCTCTGAGTCTGTTCTCGCTGGAGTTCAGAGGAATAAAAGGAGATCTCTTTGACTATTGAAAAGTCTAGATAGAGTGGACGTTTCCAATACTGTGAGTATAAGAACAGAGGGCAAAGTATCTGAGTAGGGCGTTCTTTAGAACAGAGAAGAGGAGGAATTTCTTTAGCCAGAGGATGTTGAATCTGTGGAATTCATTGCCACACATGACTGTGGAGGCCACGTCATTGGGTATACAGTCGGCCCTCCTTATCCGCAGGGACCCACCCCCCCCCTCCGGCGGATACCGAAAAGTATATAAAATGGCGTAATACTTGCATATACGCACATCCTCCCGTATACTTTAAATCATCTCTAGATTACTTATAATACCTAATACAATGTAAATGCCATGTAAAATAGTTGTTATACTGTATTGTTTAGGGAATAATGACAAGACAAAAAGTCTACGTGTTCAGTACAGACACAACCGTCGTAGCTCTTCTGGGAAAACCATTGCCGCCTCGGCATCAGCCGATCCCGATTCTCCCGTGATCTTTAAGTTCTTGAGGCTGTAGCGCCAGCCATCCCTTACTAGCCTTAAACTCCTTCCTCTCGCTCACAACACAAGGAGCAAACAAACGAGACGCGAGTCAAAAAATGCTCAACTTCTGGGTTTCCCCGATCCGCGGTTGGTAGAACCCGCGGATAAGGAGGGCCGACTGTATTTAAAGCCAAGGTCGAAATGTTCTTGATTATACAGGCCGTCAAAGACAGGGGAATGGGTAGAGAGGGGAAATAAACCAGCCAGGATCCAATTCTGCTCCGATGTCATGGTCTTATGGAAGATCCCATTTAGAGCTCCAGTGGTTCTTGATTTTCAGCAGATCAAGGGTTAAGGCTGGAGTTGAGGTGGAGCTGGAAATGTCGCCTGTGGCCCAGCTGACCGGCTTAATCCATCTGCTGCTAATCCACGTAGGCCAGATCAACAGGTTTCCCCGTCATTCACTGGAAAACACACCAGCACACAGGCACCAGGGTAGATGAAATGTGGCCCGTAATCAAATCACCGTGATTGCTATTAATGAAATACTGGTAGACCACACTTGGACTATTGTGATCATTTCTGGTCACCTCATTACAGGAAGGATGTGGAAGCCTTAGAGAGGGTGCAGAGGAGATTTACCAGGATGCTGCCTGGACTCGAGAGTGTGTCTTATGAAAAACGTCTGAGCAAGCTAGGGTTTCTCTCTCTGCTGCAAAGGAGAATGAGGCAGCTTGATAGAGGTGTACAGGATGATAAGAGGCGTAGATAGAGGGGGCAGCTAGAGACTTTCTCCCAGAGTGGAAATGGCTAATACAAGAGGGGCTGATTTTAATGTAATTGGAGGAAAGTATAGGGGGGATATCAGAAACGGTTTTTACACAGAGAGTGGTGAGTGTGTGGAACGCACTGCTGGGGTGGTAGTAGAGGCAGATACATTAGGGACATTTAAGCCACTCTTAGATAGGCCCTTGGATGATAACTGGAGGGAAGGGTGTGATTGATCTTGGAGTAGTTTACATTGTGGGCTGAACTGTGCTGTTCTATGCTTGAAGATTAAGGAAGAATGGGCAAACAGGCAGCTCACAGGTACAACCAGACCTAGCGGCTCGGTAGTGTAGTCATTAGCATAACGCTATTACTCCGCCAGCGACCGGGGTTCGATTCCCACCTCTGTCTGTGAGGAGTTTGCACGTTCTCCCCCTGACCGTGTCTCCCACATCCCAAAGACACATGGGTTAGTGTTAGTGGGCATGCTATGATGGTATCAGAACGTGGCGACACCTGCGTTGGTCGTTACTGCAAACGAGGCATTTCACTGTGTGTTTCCACGCACGTGTGACAAATGAAGCTCACCTTTAAATCTTTTTAATTTCCCTTCACCTTCCCTGCTTAAACTCACCACCATCGAGAACATCTTCAAAAGGCAGTGCCTCAAGAGGGTGAAATTCATTTCTGAGGACCCTCACCACCCAGGGCAGGCCCTCTTGTCATTGCTACCGTCAGGGAGCTGGTACAGGAGCCTGAAGATAACTATCAATGTACAATTGACAAATTAGATTAGATTAGATTCAACTTTATTTTCGCTGTGCAGAGTACAGATACAAAGCCAAATTAAATGCAATTAGCATCTAACCAGAAGTGCAAATAGTTAAAGAATAGTATTATTTATAAAATAACTGCGAATAAAAATTAAGTGCTACAGCACACAAATATAAAAGTACTGAGACAGTACAATATGAGTGCAATACTGCTTAGCGCTGTGATGTGAGGTTCAGCAGGGTCACAACCTCGGGGAAGAAGCTCTTCCTGAGCCTGCTGGTGCAGGAGTGGAGGCTCCTGTAGCACCTACTGGATGGGAGGAGAGTAAAAAGTCCATGGTTAGGGTGACATGCATCCTTGATAATGCCTTTCACCCTGCCCAGGCAGCGTTTATGGTAGATATTCTCAATGGTGGGCAATTGGGTGCCGATAATCCGCTGGGCAGTTTTCACCACACGCTGGAGTGCTTTGAGGTCCGATACGGGACAATTGCCATACCACACTGAGATGCAGTTGGCGAGTATGCTCTCAATGGTACAGCGGTAAAAGTCCGTCAGTATCCCGGGACAGAGGTGAGCTTTCTTGATGTGGACACCAAGGAATGTGAAGCTTGATACACGCTCCACTACAGCTCTGTTGATGTAGATGGGGACGTGAGTGTGGCTCCTAGCATGCCTGAAGTCCACAATGATCTCCTTGGTCTTCTGGGTGTTAAGGGCCAGGTTGTTGTCGGCACACCACACGGCCAGGTGCTGGACCTCGTCCCTGCAGGCCGTCTCGTCATCCCCTCTGATCAGGCCAACACCGTGGTGTCGTCTGCGAACTTGATTATGGAGTTAGAACCGTGTACAGGAACGCAGTCATGGGTGAAAAGGGAGTATGGAAGAGGGTTCAGCACACGGCCTTGAGGCACGCCGGCCGGTGTTCAGGGTGAGAGTGGAGGAGGAGAGGTTGTCTAACTTAACAGATTGGGGTCTGTTAGTCAGAAAGTCCAATTAAGACAATTTGTCAGAAAGACAAATTAAGCTAATCTTTAAAATCTCTAACCCATGAAGTATTTTCTGAAATCCCAGAAGCTGGAGCTGCTGCTCATTTTCATAGGGAAAGTCTAATTTTTTTTCTGCCTTTTAATGTACAACAGGAAAAGTACATATTTGTTGCCCATGCCCCTCTGAAGGGTATGACTTGGTTACTGCCTGTTATACCGTCAACAATGAAGGTCTGCCATCTCTGCCTGAGAACAGATGTGGAGTCAAACAGTACGCTGTCTGCAGTCTGGCTCTGAACGGCAGACTGGAGTACAGGATAAATCATATTTAATAATGCCTAGATTTTTGTCCTGAGCTTATGCATGGGAATAGAGGTGAAAGCCCGATTGAAAAGTGATAATACTGTCTGCTTTTGTTGATGGTATCCCTGACGGAGGAATGTGAAGCTGAGATAGAGAGTGTTCTATTCAATAAAGTATCTGAATTCACGATTGGAGGTCTGAGGCCAAGGATTGAAGGCCCAGAGGCAGTCTGGGGTGTGTGTGTGTGGGGAGGGTGGGAATGAGGAACATTTTGCAGTTTTGTTGTCCCGTTGTAACTGAACATTCTGGGCACGCTACGTTGGCGCCGGAGAGTGCTGTGACACTTGCAGGCTGCCCCCAGCACATCCTCAGACTGTGTTGGCTGTTAACATAAATGGTGCATTTCGCTGTTGGTGTACATTTGATAAATAAATCTGAATGTAAAACCACCCTATCAATGGCGGTGATTGTCAAAGCCGCTGGGCCAGAGTTGTTAACGCAAACACTGCACTTCGCAGTCTGTTTTGATGTAGACATGATAAATAAATCTGAATGTGAATCTGAGTAATTACCAACCTCTCCAGCTGTAATTAGTGTTGAATAAACATACCGTGAAAACAAACTTTGCCATCTGTATTTGAATAGTTGTGCTACATCCCTCTGCCTTCCCCTTCTGTAGATCCCCAGACATAACTCAGTTTGAATTGCCGGGAGACAAGTCAAAAAGAGAAATTTGCAAAGCAGAACCACATATGCATTCTGATAAAGACTATTTCATGACTATTTCAGCTGACTTTGAAGTTATGTACTTACACAGTGGCCACTTTATTAGATACATCTGCAAATATCTAATCAGCCAATCGTGTGGCAGCAACTCAATGCATAAAAGCATGCGGACATGGTCAAGAGGTTCAGTTGATGTTTGGACCAAGCATCAGAATGAGGAAGAAATGTGATCTAAGTGACTTTGACTGTAGAATGATTGTTGGTGCCAGATGGGGTGGTTTGAGTATCTCAGAAACTGCTGATCTGGCATTTTCACCCACAACAGTCTCTAGAATTTACAGAGAATGGTTTGAAAAACAAAATAAAAAATCCAGTGAGTGGCAGTTCAGTGGGTGAAAATGCCTCGTTAATGAGAGAGGTCAGAGGAGAATGGCCGGTGACTGGAAGGCGACATGTTATGACAGTGGTGTGTAGAGGGGCATCGCTGAACCTGAATGCACAACACGTCAAACCTTGAATGGGCTGCGCAGCAGAAGACCTGGAGGACACTCTGGGCAGTCACTTCATTAGGTACAGGAGGTGTATATCCCAATGCAACATCTGAGGTATTTCTTAATTTGGAGATACAGTATGGAACTGACCCTTCGAACCACACCGCCCAACAACCCACCTATTTAACCCTAGTCTAATTCAATGACAATTTACAATGACCAATTAATTAATCTACTGACCAGTATGTCTTAGGACTGTGGGAGGAAACCAGAGCACCAGGAGGAAACCCACGTGGTTGCAGGAAGAATGCACGAACTCTTTACTGACAGTGCTGCCTGAAATTGAACTCAGAACTCTGGAAATGCCTGAGTTGTAATAGTGTTGCACTAATCGTTACACTACTGACTCAACCTGGCTCAATGCTTTATCAAAGTCTGAACGATTCGTTTAACTGTATTTACATGTGTAGAGTGGTTATACTTTCACCGAGCAAATGCCTGGATCAGGCTCATGTCTCGTGCCAGTTTTGTATTCAGGAAGATTTCTGCTGCAAATAGACCTCTCAAGACAGAAGGTGCCACTTGTCCCACATCCCTCGTGTGACACTAGGCTGGCTAAGGGTTTTGTATAGCACTGTATTTGTCAATGTGGAGGGGAGAGCGAATTTGTAAATCTGGCGGGAGGAAAGGATGCTGGGAATGGTGAGGGTGGAGCATCACATGAGGGGTGTGGGACAAGTGGCAGAGAAGGAGTGCCAGGGGCGGGGTAGCCTTGGCACAGGCACCCGGCACTGAGGCATCAGGCA
The DNA here is from genome assembly GCF_048418815.1 of Hemitrygon akajei. Taxonomy (NCBI): domain Eukaryota; kingdom Metazoa; phylum Chordata; class Chondrichthyes; order Myliobatiformes; family Dasyatidae; genus Hemitrygon; species Hemitrygon akajei. Next base: position 72,304,951 of record NC_133134.1, read on the forward strand.
AGGTAAGTTGATTCCCAACAATTGGTTTATTGATCAGTACAGAATGCCTCTCTGGTGCTTCCCGCTCCCTCTCCTCTTCCTACCCCTTTACTCAACCATGATTCTCCTCCTCTGTCCTCTTCCCACTCTCAGTCCACAATGGAGACCCGTATCAGAATCAGGTTTATCATCACTCACATATGTCATGAAATTTGTTGTTTTTTTGCGGCAGCCGTACATTGCAAAACATAAAGTTACTACAGTACCGTGCAAAAATCTTAGGCACCCTAGCGCGCGCGTGCGCTCTCTCTCTCTCTCTCTCTCTGTCTCTGTCTCTGTTCTATCCTTCTTGTCGTACACTCCCTCACTATAGGAAGCATCCTCTCCATCTCTACTCTGTCTAGGCCTTTCAATAGTCGATAGGTTTCAGTGAGATTCACCTTTTAAACTCCAGTGAGTACAGGCCCAGAGCCCTCAAATGCTCCCGGTATGTTAACCCTCTCATTCCCAGAATCATTTTTATGAACTACTCAAATGCCAGCATATCCCTTCTTCAGTATTGGGTCGAAAGCTGCTCACAATACTCCACATGTGGTCTGACCAATGTCTTCAGCATCACATCATAAACACGAGTTTCTGCAGACGCTGCAAGTTCAGAGTAACACACACAAAATGCTGGAGGAAATCTGCAGAGGCATAAACTGTTAATGTTAATTCTCTTTGATGCGAGGCCGTGCCCTCTGCCTGGACCACCCAACCTGAGGAGACTGGCATGTTGTTTGGCATCCACCCTGATCAAATGAACAGTGTGCCCTAGCTCTCTATGTGATGATATGTGGAGCAAACTGGCGCCCACGCACCAGGCTCCCCTCTCCAGGCAGCTGCTGAACCCAAAGGAACGGCAAGAGCCGATACAGTTTGTTACCGGTGGCGTTGCAACGTAGGGCTGTCTTGGGGGCTCCAGCTCCGGACTTTTCCTCGGGGTTTACTCCCAAAGCCTTCCCCACGAGCGGATAAAGCTGGGAGGCAGCGGAGGTTTGAGATCAGAGTCTCCCGTCTCCTAGGTGAGCTGCCGACCACGGCCGATGAGCCCCGTCTGCTGAAGCGACTGGTTTTAACGTTAGTGACCTGCCATTGCCCAGTTTTCCGCCCGGGCTTAGTAGCTAAGCCACACATGAAGGCCAGGAGCCGGACTTGGTGGTCAGAGGCTGTTTGAGACGCACGCCATTGGGAACTCATCCCCACTACACCACCAAGGCACCCCCTACCCCACCATCGCAGGCAACTTTCAGGAGCCCTGATTAAATTTAGTGCCGTGTAAAAATCCAAACATTCTTCTTGAGGCTTTGTCTTGGTGGAAGAGAGCACTGGCAACGGGGAAGATGTATATTATTAATGGGGGGGGTATTCAAAAGCTGGAGATGTTTCAAGTTGCCAAGTTTCAAGCATATTGGGATTTTATTGATTGTATGAACAGGGTGGTGCGTGCAAACGGGCTTTCTAACATCAAAGAGGCCGCGGATCTGGCCAAGTGTCTTGTGAGGAGGGGTTGGGGGGAAGATCAGACTCTGAAAAGTCTGGAATTAATTATCACTCGTGTAGTGTTTGAACCTCCGCTTGAATTTCATTCAGCATCTGAGCGTTCTTGGCGATTTATGTTAGCTGGGGTATTTTGCTGTAGCTGTGAGTTAACACTTTGCAGCAGCTGACGCTCCTGCTGCCCTCTGCCATCATCTGCTGCTGAAGGTATCTCTTGGGCCAACACCAATACTCCAAGTCTCCTGTTGCTTCCGCAGTCTGCCCCTCTGTCGCAGGAAGGCAGCGTCCATCGCCCGGGGCACCCCACGCTCTCTTCTCGCCCGCTGCCATCAGGAAGGAGGCACAGGAGCCCCAGGACCCACACCACCAGGTTCAGGAACCATCAGCCTCTTGAACCAGGGGGGGAACTTCACTCAATTTCACCTCCCCCGTCACTGAACTGTCCCCAGTACCGACCGACTCGCTTTCAAGGACTCTTCATCTCACGTTCTCAATGTTCACTGCTTGTTTATTAACAAATAAGTAAATAAATATTTATAATATAATAAATATTATAAATATGGATAGTGGACTACTTGACAGATAGACCTCAGTATGTGCGGTTGGGAGACTGTAGGTCTGACACGGTGGTCAGCAGCACAGGAGTGCCGCAGGGAACCGTGCTCTCTCCGGTCCTGTTCACCCTGTACACATCAGACTTCCAATATAACTCGGAGTCCTGCCATGTGCAGAAGTTCGCTGATGACACGGCCATAGTGGGGTGTGTCAGGAATGGACAGGAGGAGGAGTATAGGAAACTGATACAGGACTTTGTGATATGGTGCAACTCAAACTACCTGCGTCTCAATATCACCAAGACCGAGGAGATGGTGGTGGACTTTAGGAGATCTAGGCCTCATATGGAGCCAGTGATCATTAATGGAGAATGTGTGGAGCAGGTTAAGACCTACAAGTATCTGGGAGTACAGTTAGACGAGAAGCTAGACTGGACTGCCAACACAGATGCCTTGTGCAGGAAGGCACAGAGTCGACTGTACTTCCTTAGAAGGTTGGCGTCATTCAATGTCTGTAGTGAGATGCTGAAGATGTTCTATAGGTCAGTTGTGGAGAGCGCCCTCTTCTTTGTAGTGGCGTGTTGGGGAGGAAGCATTAAGAAGAGGGACGCCTCACGTCTTAATAAGCTGGTAAGGAAGGCGGGCTCTGTCGTGGGCAAAGTACTGGAGAGTTTAACATCGGTAGCTGAGCGAAGGGCGCTGAGTAGGCTACGGTCAATTATGGAAAACTCTGAACATCCTCTACATAGCACCATCCAGAGACAGAGAAGCAGTTTCAGCGACAGGTTACTATCGATGCAATGCTCCTCAGACAGGATGAAGAGGTCAATACTCCCCAATGCCATTAGGCTTTACAATTCAACCGCCAGGACTTAAGAACTTTTTAAAAGCTATTATTAATGCTTTTTGAGATAGTGATTTAGATGCATATCATATTTTTTACTGAGTTAAGTATTGTATGTAATTAGTTTTGCTACAACAAGTGTATGGGACATTGGAAAAAAGTTGAATTTCCCCATGGGGATGAATAAAGTATCTATCTATCTATCTATCTAAGTAAATAATAGTAAATATTATTATTATTTCTTTATTTTTCTTATATAGTTTGCACATTGATTATTTGTCTGTCCTATTAGATGTGGCCTTTCATTGATTCTATTGTGTTTCTTGGATTTATTGTGTATGCCCACAAGAAAATGAATCTCAGGGTTGCACATTGTGACATATATGTACCGTGATAATAAAATTACTTTGAATTTCAATGTCTGTCCAATGTTTGCTGTGCGCGCACTTTCATATCGCACAGAAACAGTCCTTTTGGCCCACCGACCATCATCTCTCTCCGCCTCTGGAGACAAATGGTTTATCGACTTCTTTATAAACCTAACATTTCCCAGGGTTATCTTGACTATCCCTGTCTCCTGTAAGAATAATATTCCCTTTTCTCAGTTCCTTCGTCAACACCGTATCTCTTCCCAGGATGACACTTTCCTTTCCAGCACATCACAGATGTCCTCCTTCTTCAAAGAACAGGGTTTCCCTCCCTCCACCATTGATGCTCACTCACCTCTCCTCCATTTCATGGGTTTCCACACTCACCCCATCTTCTCACGGCCTGAACGGGGATAGAGTTTTGCTTGATGTCACGTAGAACTCGTGAGCCTCTGCATCCAACACATCATTCTCCACGACTTCTGACATCTTCAATGGGATCCTATCCATCTTTACCTCCCTTCCACTCTCCGCTTTCCACAGGGGTGGCTCTCTCTGTGATTCCCTTGTCCATTCATCCCTCTCCGCTAATCTCCCTCCTGTCACATATCCACGCAAATGAGAGAAATGCTGCAGCTGCCCAGTCACCTCCTCCCTCATTTACATTCAGGCTCCCAAAAGGTCCTTCCAGGTGAGGCAACACCACCACCCCCCCCCCCCCCGTGAATCTGTTGCTGTCGTCTAGTTTATATGGTGATCCCAATGCGGCCTCCTCTACATTGGTGAGACCCAGCGTAAATTGAGGGACTGCTTTGCCGGGCACCCCCGTTCCATCTGCCAAAAGCGGAATTTCCTGGAGGCCAACCATTTTAATTCTCATGCCCATCCCCATTCCGTCATGGCCCCCTCTTTTGCTAGGATGAAGTCACTCTCAGGGTGGAGGGCAACACCTCATAATCCGCCTAGGTAGCCATCGATGGCGTGAATGTTGATTTCACCCTCCTCCATCCCTCTTCTTCTATTCCCCACTCAGGCCTCTTACCTTTTCTCCTCACCTGCCCATCATCTCCCCTAGTGCCCCCATGGCCCTCTTCCCCTATCAGATTCCTTCTTCTCCACCCCTTTGCCTCTCCTGCTCACCTGGCTTCACCTGCCACCTTCCAGTTTTCCCCCCCCCCCCCCCATGTTTTTATTCTGAACCTTCCCTCCTCCCTTCTCGTCCTGAAGAGAAGTCGTGGCTCTAAATGGCGACTGTTTACTTATTTCCACAGACGCTGCCTGAGCAGCTGAGTTCCTCCAGCATTTTGTGTCTGTTCATACACGATCGGTTGACTGTCAACCTTCATCTGTTTATGTATAGTTGCTCTTAAATTCTACAGTATTTCTATTTTTTTCTGTAAATACCAACAAGAAAATGAATCTCAAGATTGTATTTGGAAGCACATATTGAACATACACGCAGCACAGTACAGGCCCTTCGGCCCACAATGTTGTGCCGACCTTTTAACCTACTAAGATCAATCTAACCCTTCTCTCCTACACAACCCTCCATTTTTCTATCACCCATTTGCCTATCCAAGAGTCACTTAAATGTCCCTAATGGATCTGCCTGTATCACCTCTCCTGACCAGGGGACACAGCCTCAGAACAGAAGAAGGTCTATTTGGAACAGAGATGAGGGGGAGTTTCTGTAGCCAGATACTGTAGTGGCAAATCTGCAATATCCATTGCCACAGACAGCTGTGGAGGCAGTCATTAAAGCAGAGGTTGATAGGTTCTTGATTTATCAGGGCACTAAAGGTAATGAGAGAGTGGGATTGAGAGGGATAAGATCATAAAACCATAGGATCAAGAGCAAATTAGGCCATCTGGCCCATTGAGTCTGCTCTGCCATTTCATCATGGCTGATCTATTTTCCATCTCAGCCACAAACGCCTGCCTTCTCCCCAGATCCTTTCACGCCCTGACTAATCAAGAATCTATCAAACTTTGCCTTATGTTTACCCACAGTTGCCTGTGGCAATGAATTCCACAGATTCCCACTCTCTGGCTAAAGAAATTCCTCCTATTCTCTGTACTAAAAGGCGACACCCCTCTATTCTGAGGCTGTGTCCTCTGGTTTTAGACTCTCCCACCGTAGGAAGCATCATCTTCACATCCACTCTATTGACGCCTTTCACCATTCGACACACACAAAATGCTGGTGGAACGCAGCAGGCCAGGCAGCATCTATAGGGAGAAGCACTGTCGACGTTTCTTCAGGACTAACTGAAAGAAGAGATTTGAAAGTGGGAGGGAGAAGGGGAGATCCGAAATGATGGGAGAAGACAGGAGCGGGAGGGATGAAGCATCGACAGCGCTTCTCCCTATAGATGCTGCTTGACCTGCTGTGTTCCACCAGCATTTTGTGTGTGTTGCTTGAATTTCCAGCATCTGCAGATTTCCTCGTGTTTGCCTTTCACCATTCGATAGGTTTCAATGAGGTCACACCTCATTCTTCTGAATTCCAGTGAACACAGGCCCAGAGCCATCAAATGGAACATATGACAAGCCTTTCAATCCTGGAATCATTCTTGTGAACCTCCTTGGAACCCTCTCCAATGTCAGTACTTCCTTTCTTAGATAAGGGGCCCAAAACTGCTCACAATTCTGCAAATGAGTATCTCCAGTACCTTACAAAGCCATAACATTACATCCTTGCTTTTATATTCCAGTCATCTCAAAATGAATGCTAACATTGCATTTGCTTTCCTCACCACTGAGTTAATCTGCAAATTAACCTTTACGGAATCCTGCACGAGGACTCCCAAGCACCTTTGCACCTCCGATTTTTGAGTCTTCTCTCCTTTCCGAAAATAGTCTATGCTTTTATTTCTTCTACCAATGTTCATCACCATACCCTTCCCGACATGGTATTCCATCTGCCACTTCTTTACCCATTCTCCTAATCAGTTTTAAGTCCTTCTGTAGCCTCTCTATTTCCTCTAAACTACCTGCCCTCCACCTATCTTCATATCAACCGCAAACTAGGCCCCAAAGCCATCAATTCCATCATCTGAGTCATTGACATATAACGTGAAAAGAAGCGGTCCCAACAGAGACCCCTGTGGAACATAACTAGTCACTGACAGCCAACCAGAAATGGCTCCATTTATTCTCGCTCTCTGCCTCCTGCCTATCAGCCACCGCTTTATCTATGCTAGGATCTTTCCTGTAATACCATGAGCTCTTAACTTGATAAGCTGCCTCACAAGTGGCATGTTATCAGAGGCATTCTGAAAAGCCAAGTACACAACATCAGCTGAATCTCCTTTGTCTGTCCTACTTGTTATTTCTTCAAAGAATTCCAACAGATTTTTCAGGCAAGCTTTCCTCTTAAGGAAACGATGCCGACTATGGGCTATTTTATCATGTGTCTCCAAGTACCCTGAATCCTTAACAATCAACTCCATCATCTTCCCAACAACTGAGGTCGGACTAACTGGCCGATAGTTTCCTTCCTTCTGCCTCCCTCCCTTCTTGAAGACATTTGCAATTTTCCATTCTTATGGAACCATGCCAGAATCTAGTGCTTCTTGGAAGATCATTACACAATCCCTTCAACCACCTCTTTCAGATCCCAGGGGTGTACACCATCTGGTTCAGGTGATTTATTCACCTTCAGACCTTTAAGTTTCCCAAGAACCTTCTCCCTAATAATAGCAATTTCTGTTCCTGACACTCTCCATCTCCCAGCATACTGTTAGTGTTTCCACAGTGAAGACTGATGCATAATACTTATTCAGTTCATTCGCCATTTCCTTATCGCCCATTACTACTTCTCTAGTATCATTTTCCCGAGGTCCAATATCCAATTTTGCCTCTCTTTTACACTTCATGTATCTGAAGAAACTTTTGGTATCCTCTTTAATTTATTGGTTAGCTTACTTTTGTATTTCATCTTTTCTTTCTGTTGCTTCCTGCTGGTTTTTAGTTGCCTTCTGTTGCTTTTTAAAAACTTCCCAATCCTCTTAACTTCCCACTAATTCTTGTTTTATTATCTGCCCTCTCTTTGACTTTTATGCTGGCTTTGACTTCTCTTGTTAGTCACAGTTGTGTCATCTTTCCTTTAGAATACTTTTTCCTCTTTAGGATGTATATATATCCTGTGCCATCTGAATTGCTCCCAGAAAATCCAGCCATTGCTACTCTGCCATCATCCCTGCCAGTGTTCTTTTCCAATCAGTGTTGGCCAGCGCCACTCTCATGCCTCTGTAATTCCCTTTACTCCACTGTAATACTGATACACCTGACTTTAGCTTCTCCCTCTCAAATTGTAGCGTGTATCTATCATGTCATGATCTCTTTCCCCTAAGGGTTCTTTTACCTTAAGCTCTCTAATCAATTCTGGTTCATTCCACAACACCCAGTCCAGAATAGCTGATCCCCTGGTGGGCTCAACCATGAGCTGCACTAAAAACTCATCTCGTAGGCATTCTAGAAATCCCCCGTGCCTATCGTGACTTTGGGCATGCATTTTCTGTCTCCCGTTGTAAGTTGTAGAGCACATCTTCACTGCTCTTTGGGAGTCTGTATAAAACTCCCATCAGGGTCTGTTTACCCTTGCAGTTCCTTAACTCTCCCTCAGTGATTCAACAACTTCTGAGCTCATGTCACCTCTTTATAAGGATTTGATTTCATTTTTTATCAACAAAGCTACACCGCCACCTCTGCCTGCCCTTTCAATACAGTGTGTATCGTTGGATGTTAAGCTGCTATAATCCTCTTTCAGCCAACATCATACTTGGCAATCTATAACTGCGCTGCAGGTGCATCTACCTTATTCCGTATACTGCACGCATTCAAATATAACATCTTCAGTCCCGTACTCACCCTTCTTGATTTTGTCTGCCCTTTACATTGCAACTCATCCTGTTGCCAATTTTGCCCTATCACAGCCTCCCCTTGCTGGGAGTCTCACTACACGTTGCCTCTGTTTGTAAACTGCCTACTTCATCCTCAGCACGATAAGTCTGGTTTCACCCCCCCCCCCCCCCGCCCTCCTGAACGGCTCTAGCAAACTTGCCAACAAGGATATCGATCCCCTCAGGTTCAGCTGTACAGGTCGTACCTTCCCCAGGAGAGATCCCAATGATCCATAAGTCTGCCCCCTGCACCAGTTCCTCAGCACCTGCTCTATCATCCGATTCTTACCGTTTCGAGCGTGTGGCACGGACGGCAATTCTGGAGCTTTCTACCTAGCTCCTTAAAATCTTTCTTCAGGACCTCCTCACCTTTCCTAACATTGTAAATTGTCCCATGATCAGACTAGATTAGGGGATTGCTGGGTGGCACGGCTCGGTTCCGCACTGTCCCCCAATAAATAAATAAATAAAACAAGTCAGTAATGGTGAAACGGCAGAGCAGACTCCATGGGCCAAAAGGCCCAATCCTGCTCCTTTGTCTGAGAGTCTGATCAGTTAAGTCTTTGAACTGCGTCTATTGTACTTACATTCAAAGCTGCACAGAGCAATTCCGATCTGGTCTTACCAATGCTCTCTGTAATTGAGGCATAACCCTGTTTTGGCATTCCGTTTCCCCTATAACCAATAACTACTCTCCTCCTGTCACCTCCCAGTTTATTAGTTCATCCCTCTGTCACCCACCTGGCTTCACCTATCACCTTCTAGCTAACTTCCTTCCCTTCTCTCCACACATTGTTATTGTGGCCTCTTCCCCCTTCCTTTCCAGTCCTGAAGAAAGGTCTCGGCCATCTGGTTATTCATTTCCATAGATGCTGCCTGACCTGCTGAGTCCCTCCGGGTTTGTTTGTTTGTTTATTTGGCGATACAGTGCGGAACAGGCCCTTCCAGCTATTGATCACTGTCCTCATCACACAGGACAATTTGCAAAGACCAATGCACCTACTACTCAGTTCGGCGTTTGAGCGTGGGAGGAAAGCCACGCAGCCTCGGCGAGGACTCCTTACAGGACACTGCCGGTGTTGAACGCTGAACTCCAATGCCCTGACCTGTGCACCAACTGCTATGCTACTGTGGTGCCTTATATCAAAACAAACTTTATTCATAATAAGAGTTACGTACCGAGCAATGTCCTTTCCTTCTTGCATTCATCAACGACGCTTCAAGTAGTGTTCTTTGAAGCCAGTAGCACTGTGGGAACTGATGTGGACCCTGGGGGGTGTTATACTACTATGATAATCGAGGGGCTTCCGCACCCAACTCAGCCCCTCCCTCTCCAGTTGCGGAAGAACTTCCCCACTGAGCCCTTGTGGAGGCTGCTTTGAACTTCAGAGAGTTCCTCAGCACATACTCCTGCAAAGTTCAAAGGTAAATTTATTATCAAATGACACCATAAACAACCCCGAGGTTCATTTTCTTGTGGGCATTCACAATAGAACAAAGAAGCACTATAGAATCGATGAGAAACTGGAAAAACAAAGACGGATGTGCACAGAAACAGGCCTTTTGTCCCTTCTTGGCTATGCCGAACCGTTTTTCTGCCTAACTGTGCAAATGAGAAAAAAGACAAAGAAATTATTGGGGGACCAGGGTAGTGTAGCGGTCAGCGCGGCACTGTCACAGCTCGGGGCGTCGGAGTTCAGAGTTCAGAGTTTAATTCCAGCATCCTCTGTAAGCAAGTTTGTGTGTTCCTTGCCACGTGCATGTGGGTTTCCTCCGGGTGACCTGGTTTCCTCCCACAGTCTGAAGATGTACCATTTGGCAGATTAGTTGGTCATTGTAAATTGTCCTGTGATTAGCGCTAAATCAGTGGGTTGCTAGGGCAGGGCTGTTAGGACCTGTCCGGGCTGTTTCGCTAGCTAAGTAAATAGATAGAAAGTCAGACATGAATGAATAATAAATAAATAGAGAGATAGATAGATAATCAGTATTGAGAACAAAAGACAAAGAGTCCTTGAAAGTGAGTCCATAGGTTATGGCAACAGTTCATTGTTGGGGTGAGTGAGTTGTGAGGGGACAGTGGTTAGCACAACACTTTCCGGTTCCAACGACCCGGGTTCAATTCCCGTTGCTTCTGTAAGGAGTTTGTACATTCTCCCAATAGCCGCCAGGGTTTCCTCTGGGTGCTCAGGTTTCCTCCCACAGTCTAAAGACGTACAAGGTAGTACGTTAATTGGTCATTGTAAATTGTCCCGCGATTAGGCTGAGGTTAAATAGGTGAACTGCTGGGTAGCACAGCTCGAAGGGCCGAAAGGGCTGGTTCCACACAGTATCTCTAAATAAATACAAGTTGAGTGAAGTTACCCGCTCTGGTTCAGGAGCCTGATGTGATAACTCCGCTCAGCTTCACGTACTGCGGTCTGGAATGTTCTCAGCTTGTTGCTTAGTCCATTTGTCAGATCTCTGCTAAGTCACTTAACTGACCTAACAGCTTTGAAATGCTCCAGCACAGTCCTCGGCTGAGTTCTTTTGCACATTTGCTAATGTGGTTCACCATTAATTCTCTAGTAAAGCACACAGAGATATTTTACTCTATTTAATATGGTGTATTAGCGCAAATTAATATGGGCTGCCTGCTCTAGTCCTAATCCATTTAATTAAAGACTCTTGTGTATTTAATATTTCAGTAATATTCAAATAATCTGGTAAATATATAGTTTGATTAAGCATTCTTTGTTGCTAACATGATTCATTATGATTATATGTACAATATATGAACTGCATACCTCATCACGCCACCACATGATACGTGCCAGCCTCGCTTAGTAAAGAACAAAGTTAGACTCGCATCTCTCAGCTCTCTTTTTTTTGCTTGAATTAGTTTGTAAAACATAACAGACTTGTCTTCCTGCTCGTATGTTACAAAGAGAAAGAGATTGGCTTTAAGTGTCACCATTACTTCAAGACGTACCAGTGAAAGAGACTCCTAACAGGCAGAGAGATGATAAAAAATGGAGGGCTTTGGGGGAAGGGAAGGGTTAGGTTAATCTCAGGCTACGTCCACACTACACCGGATAAATCCATAACTGAAGCCATTTCTCTTCGTTTTTACCCTCCGTCCATACTAAAACAGTGTTTTCGTCCCCCGAAAACGGAGCTTTTCAAAAACGTTTTCCAGGGTGGGTATTTTTGAAAACGTTGCTCAGGCAGATCAGTGTGGACGGGGTAACCGGAGAAATCTGAAATCGCTGTCAGATGGCAGCGCGCCATTTCATTGTTTTCCTGAACGCAACCTAACAATTTCAGAACAGACGACAACGAGACTGAAGCCAGAAGAGTTAGAAATGTACTCACCAAATACTTTGACCCATAACTTACTGAATAAATAAGTATAATCACTTTGCCCTGTTTTCTGTCCTTGCTCGTATGAAGGTGGTTTACCGATTTATGAAAGTACTTCTCTGACAATAGATGTGTAACAGCCTAATGTAACATTGTATGGAAATACAAGATAACACTGATGCAGACATGTTTTACACATTTAACAAGGTGCTTTATTAATGCAACAGAGTTAGTCAGTTTTTCAATGTTTGTCGTCAGCCGGGTCAATCTGTCCGTGAACTCCCTGTCGGTTGCCTCCGTATGCTCCAGTATTTGTTTTTTTTACTTTTAAGTTCTCCTGCGCGAAAGCCAACAGCTGCCCGTCACTTTAAGTTTTTCTAGTCTGGAACTACACAAATGCGCACTTTCACAGCGAGATTCGACACCAAACATGTTGTTTGTTTTTGGTAGATGTGTCCTGCGCATGCCCAGTAGAAGGAAGTTCGCCAAAATCTCTGTTTCAATGTGGATAGAGATATTTTCAAAAACACATAGTGTGGATGCCTATCGTTTTTATGCGAAACCGGCATTTTCAAAATTATCCCGTCTAGTGTGGGTGTAGCCTTAGAGTATTTAAGTGATACAGTGTGAAACAGGCCCTTTGCCGTCCAACATCCCACCTATTTAACCCTAGCCTAATCCCAGGACAATTAAAAATGACCAATTAACCTTCTAACCAGTACGCCTTTGGACTGTGGGAGGAAACCGGAGCACCCGGAGGAAAGGCACGCGCACATGAGAACAATATACAAACTTTCTTACAGGAGACATCAGAACTGAACTCTGAACTCCGACATCCAGAACTCTATTAGTGTCACACTAACCACAACGCCCCGTAGATTAAAAGGTCAGCACAACATTGTGGGATAAAAGTACTGTGCTGTACGGTTTAATGTTCTTCACCTCCCAGACTATTGGGCGTGCAAATGGATCTAACCAACTGCACAAATGGTCGGAGGACGAGTATTGATGGTAAAGGGGGTGACTGGAAATGGTTTAATTGGTGTGTGAGTTGAGCACAATAATAGATAACGTTGGAGATGGGGTTTGCCGTAAGCAGCCACAGACAAATTCATTTTACTCCAATAGATTCGTTTGTAGTGCAAAGAGAACAGGTAGCAGCAACTTGGCACCACAGCAACCTAGCAGTTAGTTGGAGTTCGGGCGTCGGAGTTCTTATGCAATTCCGATGTCACCTGTAAGGAGTTTGAATGTCCTCCCTGTGAAACGTGGGGGGCGGGGGGGGGCTCTTGTTTCTTCCCTTGGTCCAAGTACAAAAAGTACACACACCACCACCAAGACTTTTGCACAGTACTGTATTTGTCAACTTGGAGCGGGGAGCAAGTTTGTAAATCTGGCTGGAGGAAAGGATTTTGGGAATGGTGAGGGTGGAGTGCCACGGGGGTTGGGGGGGTGGGACAGGTGGCAGAGAAGGTGTGCCATTTCATCACAGCTGACCCAATGTTCCTCTCGGCCCCAATCTCCTGCCTCCTTTCTTGCCCTGACCAGTCGAGAATCTATCAACCTCTACCTTAAATATACATAACTTCCTGCCCCTCCACCTATCTTCATATCATCTGCAAACGTGGCAACAAAGCCATCAATTCTATCATCCAAATCATTGAAATACAGCATAAAAAGAATCGGTCCCAACACGGATCCCTGTGGAACACCACTAGTCACCAGCAGCCAACCAGAAAAGGCCCCCATTATTCCCACTCTTTGCCTCCTGCTAATCAGCCGCTGTTTTATCCATGCTAGGATCTTTCCTGTAATACTATGGGCTCATAGCTTGTTAAGCAGCCTCATGTGTGGCACCTTGTCTGAGGCCTTCTGAAAATCCAAGTACACAACATCAACCGATTCTCCTTTGTTTATCCTGCTTGTTGTTTCTTCAAAGAATTCCAACAAATCTGTCAGGCAAGATATTCCCTTGAGAAAACCATGCTGACTACAGCCTATTTTATCACATGCCTCCAACTACCCTACGACCTCATCATTGATAATCGACTCAACGTCTTTCCATCCATTAAGGTCAGACTAGCTGGCCTATAGGTTCATTTATTCTGTCTCTTGCTTCTTGAATAGTGGAGTGACATTTGCAAATTTCCAGTGTTCCAGAACCATTCCAGAATCTAGTGATGCTTGAAAGATCATCACTAATGCCTCCAGCTGCCTCTTTCAGAACCCTGGGGTGTAGACCACCTGGTCCAGGTGACCTATCCCGGGAGAATGTCCACAGTTGGAGGGGATTTTGATGATGCTGTCGGCTTCACTGAGGCAGTGAGAAGTGTAGACAGAATCCATGGAGGGGGAGGCTGGCTTCTGTGATAGCAGTGTCTAGTCCTCCAGTTCTGATGAAGCGTCTCAGTCTGAAATGACAACTCTTTATTCGCTTCCAGAGATGCTGAGTTCCTCCAGCAGTGAAATGCATGCTAAAAACTGAGCACAAAGCCGCAAACTCTTTGCCAGCCGAGGTTAAAGGGGTATCTGTCCAGTTCTTAAAACCTCAATTCTACCGGGATTTCTGTTTGCTTGAAAGCCACCCACTCTTAATAACATGCAGACATAGCAGCAGAATGGCTGATCTATTATCCCTCTCAACCCCATAACCTTTGATGCCCTGACTAATCTGTGACTTGGCCTCCACAGCCGTCTGTGGCAATGAATTCCACAGATTCACCACCCTCTGGCTGAAGAAATTCATTCTCATGTCCGTTCTAAAGGGTCACCCTCGTATTCAGAGGCTGTGTCCCGTGGTCCTGCACTCTCCCACATCCTCTCCACATCTACATCCTCTTTGCTGCTGCTTAGAGTTACAGAGGGCAGTTCAAACTCCAAACTAAACTTGAACCAAGTTAGGGGAGTGCACAGATCTCTGAAGAGGACAGGGGTTGGAAGGATTTAGCTAAGACTATGGAGGTTTGAGGGTGAGGATGTGAGTTTAGAGTGTGTCGTTGCTGGACAGGGAATCATTGCTGGCTGGTATGTATGATGGGTGGCATGAACATCGATTTCTCTAACTTACGATAAATATGTCCGCCGACCCCTTCAGGTCTCACCTACCATCTGCCACCTTGTATTCCTCCCTCTCACCCCCACCTTCTTATTCTGACACCTGCTCTCTTCCTTTCCAGTCATGATGAAGAGTCTCGACTTATTCATTTCCACAGAAGCTGCCTGACCTCCTGAGCTCCTCCAGTATTTTGTGTGTGTTATTCAAGGTTTCCTGGATAAGCAGAATTTCACCCTTGGTGTTCTTTGATTGGTTGAGCGATGCACCAATTGGAAACTCAGGATGGCTCACAATCCCGCCCTTCCATTGCATAAAACATTCTGTCAGTCATAACGAATGTGCAAGCTGATTGGTGAATAGGGTTGAGTCAATAAACTTGCAAATCCTGGTAACAAAAAATTGAAAATTAATGTATAGTGTTTATGGGTGATGAGTATTTGGTGCCGTGCAACACAGAGCAGAGATTAAATCTTCTGAATGAATCTGCTCGCGAAGGAAACGATCCTCTAACTGAGTATGATTGGAGGGGGAGAGGGTGGGATTAGTTTGGTGCGATTGACCTCAATAACAACATAACCGGATTGTCAGGTGGGACAGAAATCAAAGACATTTCCTAATCTTTTAATAGGTGAGGTTTCTATTTTCCAATCCTTGCTACATTGGGTGTTGTGGTCAGTGTGATACTATTGCAGCTCAGTGTGTTAGTGTTCGGAGTTCTGTTCCAATGTCGTCTGTAAAGATTTTGCACATTTCCCTGTGAAATGTGTGGGTTTCCTCCCATAGTCTAAAGACAGACCGGTTAGTAAACAAATTGGTCATTGTAAATTGTTCTGTGATTAGGCTAGGGTTAAATCAGTGGTTGTCAGGGGTTGCTGGGTGCTATATCTCTAAATGAATGTTCTAAATAAACAACTGTTTACTTGAATGGCTCTTTCTGGCAAAATATATGTTACGTTGAAAAGCTTTCTTGAAGAAAGGTTTCTAAATGTTCCTCGTTTGATGGTGAAATGAGCTGGAAGAGATGAACTAGCCTGAATAATTTCTAAAAGCCACAAAGAGCAGGGTTCCTAGAACAGATCCCTGTGGAACACCACTATTTACCAACCTCCAGGCAGAATACGATCCATCTGCCACCAGCCTCCAAAAAGCAGTAGACACAGCTCAGTCCAGGTCGGGAAAAGCCCTCGCCACCACTGAGTACACCTACAAGGAGGGCTGTCACAAGAAAGCCGCATCCCTCGTCAAGGAACCCCACTCCCACCACCTTCCCCAGCATCCAAGACATGGTCGCTTCACGCTGCTACCATCAGGAAGGAGGTACAGGAGCCTTAGGTCCCACACCATCAGGTTCAGGAACAGTTATTAACTTTTAACCATCAGGCTCCTGAACTAGTGTGGATAACTTCGCTCACCACAACACTGAACTGATCACTGAGCGCAAGCTATGGACTCACTTTTGAGAACTCTACAACTCATGTTCTCAGTATTAGTTAACGAACTATCCCTTTATTCCGTGATTTATGATTTGTTTATATTTACAGCTTGTCTTTTGCACATTGGTTGGTTGTCTTTGTGTGTAGTTTTTCATTGCTTCTGTTATATTTCTACTGTGAATGCCCGCAAGAAGCTGAATCTCAGGGTTGTATATGGTGACATATATGTACTTTGACAATAAATTTACTTTGAAGTTTGAACCTCCTGTGGCAAGCCGATTCTAAATCCACACATCTTGAGTCTGGACGGATGGGATCCAGGTACAAAACTGTGATGTCATGAAGTCGTAGAAAAGTACAGTGCAGAAACAGGACCGACGGCCCATCTCGTCCATGCCGAAGTCGTTTAAATTGGCTACTTCCATCTGCCTGTTCTGGGACCATAGCCCTCCATACCCTTACTGTCCATGAACCTATCCAAACTCACTTAAACGTTGAAATCGAGCTCACATGCTGATTGTGCTGCTAGCTCATTCCACACTCTCACGACTCAATGAGTGAACCCTCATGTTTCCCTTAAACATTTCACCTTTCACCCTTAAACCATGACCTCTGGTTGTGGTCCCTCCCAGTCTCAGTGGGAAAAGCCTGCTTCTGTTTACCCTGTCTAGACCCCTCATAATTCCGTCAAACCTCCCCTCAGTCTTGTGGATTGACGTGTGGTATGGAGGTGGAGAGGAACAGTTTTATGAAATATTAATCAGGGATCAAGCAGCAACTTTAATTGCCATGTACAATTCCATGTTATTAGGAATTTGCTGTGGTGTGTTGGTAAAACATGCAACATAAAAAACAACATTCAACAATTATAAAGAATCAACTATATAAAAATAACGTTAGAGGTTAAAGTATGGATATGGAATTAAATGTACATGAATACATTTGTTAGGGGCAGTGGAGTAGTGGTATCAGTACTGGACTTCGAGGCCAATGTTCCCGGGTTCGAATCTGGCCAGCAATTTGCATGCTTTTCATCCGTGTTGGGTTGAGTGTTGAGCCATGCGAGCCAAATGCTATGGAAACGGCAAAGGTGCCGCCCAGTACGTCACGAGGCTCAAAAAGGAACAACACATAGATTTGTCTGATCTGCAGAACGTTCCCAGAAAGAGCCATTGTGCTGATTCATTAGATGCTGCCGGACTTGTGAGAGTTTTGTGTGTGTTGCTGTGGATTACCAGCGTCTGCAGTCTCTTGTGTTTATAGTTTTGGATCACATACAAAAGGAATGTGTAACTGTAGGGAGGTGCACTTACTGTGATTCAGCAGGTTAAGAAACGATCTCTCTGTGAATTGCACAAAGTTATTTTACAGTGAGCAGCTATTCAGCCCATTGTACATATCCTGTTCCTCCGCCATCGATCCAACTTTTCCATCTGTTTCCCAGTAGCCTTCTGAATTCCAGTTTGAACTCCACGGAGCCTCTGTTTATTCAACAACAGGCAAGTTACATGGCGTGCAAATATATGGAGTCACTGTTTATTCAGCAGGTTAAAGGTTATTCATTCTGTAACTGTAAGGAAACGTTGTAAGTTCAGTGGGGTAAAGGTTACTTGTTCTGTAATTGTACAGAATCACTGTTTATTCAAAAGGCTGACCATTGCTGAGGGTCAGAAGCGATAAGAAGCTCTGTCAAATGCATGCCGAGCAATGTATACTCTTCCTTTCTTTCCATCATCCTGTCGTTTCTATTTCCACCTCTCTTTCACTCTGTCTCATTCTCTCTCTCTTACACTCACTCACTTTCACTCCCTTTCTCTCTCACACTGTCTCTCTTCCACACACTCTCACCTTCCCTCACTCTCTCTCTCACACACTCTTACACATTCACTCTCTCATGCTCTCTTCTTTCTCTCTCAGTCTCTCTGCTGCCCCTCTCTCCCATTATCTCACACTCTCCCTCATCCTTTCTCTCTCCCTCTGTCTCTCCCACTCTCCCTCTCTCTCACACTCTCTTCTTTCTCTCTCAGTCTCTCTCTGCCACCCCTCTCTCCCATTATCTCACACATTATCCCATTACCTCATCCTTTCTCTCTCCCTCTGTCTCTCCCACTCTCTTCATCTCTCCCGCTCTCTTCGTCTCTCACATTCTCTCTTGCTCTCTCCCTCTCTCTCACATCTCTCACACTCTCTGTCTCTCTTTCATGCTCCACGATGAGTGCCAAGGACATGGTGATCTTTTGCTAGATAGTAACACGTGTGACCCATTGTTTAAGAAAGAAGGGAGAGGGTAAACCAGTACCAACCCTGTAGCCTGGCATCAGTAGTGGCATGACTCTGGAAACTGCGATAAAGATAGATAGATAGATACTTTATTCATCCCCATGGGGAAATTCAACTTTTTTCCAATGTCCCATACACTTGTTGTAGCAAAACTAATTACATACAATACTTAACTCAGTAAAAATATGATATGCATCTAAATCACCATCTCAAAAAGCATTAATAATAGCTTTAAAAAGTTCTGAAGTCCTGGCGGTAGAATTGTAAAGCCTAATGGCATTGGGGAGTATTGACCTCTTCATCCTGTCTGAGGAGCATTGCATCGATAGTATCCTGTCGCTGAAACTGCTTCTCTGTCTCTGGATGGTGCTATGTAGAGGATGTTCAGAGTTTTCCATAATTGACCGTAGCCTACTCAGCGCCCTTCGCTCAGAATATGATACGTAGATTTTCAGGCATTTATAAAAATGAGAATTCAGGTTTGACTAATCTATTGGAGTTCTTTGAAGATGAACGTAGCAGACAAGGGGCTAGTAGGTAGAGTGGTGCATTGGGAACTTTGGAAGGCCTGTACAGGACGTTGGAGCCCATGGATTTGCAGGCAATATACTTGCATGGATTAAGAGTTAATAAAGAAAATCAGGATGGGAATAAAAAGTCAACAGGATAGCCAATTTCAGCAGGGATTGATGCTGAGGTGCCTTTAGAAGGCGGAGTGATCTTTCCAGGTTTATTAATGAACGATGCCAAGGGGGAATGTGAACACGGGAGCCTGAAGACCCAAACTCAACATTTAACTTACCTCCTTCCATCAGAATTTCACACGGACAATGAACCAATCTACGAAGACAACTTCATTATTTCTGCTCTCTTTCTGCAAACATTTATTTAATTTATACACCCAGTGGCCACTTTATTAGGTACAGGAGTGGAACCCGGTGTGGTTTTCTGCCGCTGTAGCCCATTCACTTCAAAGTTTGATGTTTTGTGCATTCAGAGATGATCTTCTGCACACCGCTGTTGTAACAGTTGTTATTTGAGTTACTGTCACCTTCCTGTCAGCTTGAACCATAAGACCATAAGATATAGGAGCAGAATTGGGCCATTTGACCTATCGAGTCTACTCCGCCATTTCATCATGGCTGATCCAATTTTCCTCTCAGCCCCAATCTCTCACCTTTTCCCCCATATCCCTTCATGCCCTGACCAATCAAGAATCAATTAACCCCTGTCTTAAATATACACACAGATTTGGCCTCCACAGGTTCACTACTCTCTGGCTAAAGAAATTCCTCCTCATCTCCGTTCTAAAAGGACGCCCCTCTATTCTGAGGCTGTGTCCTCTGGTCTTAGACTCTCCTGCCATAGGAAACATCCTCTCCACATCTTACCTATCAAGGCCTTTCACCAATCTGGCCATTCTCCTCTGACCCCTCTCATTAACAAGGTGTTTTTGCCCACAGAATTGCCGCTCGCTCACTGGATGTTTTTTTTGTTTTTCACACCATTCTCCATGGACTCTAGAGACTGTTGTGTGTGAAATTCCCAGATCAGCAGTTTGAGATACTCAAACCACCCCATCTGGCACCAACAATTGTTCCACGGTCAAAGTCACTTAGATCACGTTTCTTCCCAGATATGACGAACATTTGGCAGCTTTGGGCCTGTACCCTCTGGAATTGAGAAGAATATGGTTTTTCAGCTCAGCTCTCAGATGTTTGGTCTGAGCAACAACTTTTGTTTTTACCGTTCACTGTTTACTTGTGCTGTGTTTTATTACGCACATGTTGAATTATATTTTATTATTAATAGAATAAGATTTTATTTTATGTGCTGTGTGTGATATATATTTTGTGTGGGTGGCCTGGAGGAATATTATTTCGTTTGGTTGTATGGGTGTTGAGATGACAATAAAGTTGAACTTGAACTGAACCTCTTGACCATGTCTGCACATTTTTATGCATTGAGTTGCTGCCACATGATTGGCTGATTGGATCATTGCATTTACGGGCAGGTGTACCTGATAAAGCGGCCACTGAGTGTATTTTTCCATTCACTGAGTGTATTTTACTATTTAAAATAGTTTTTTTTAATGTATTGCACTGTACTGTTGCTGTAAAACAACACATTTCATGATAAAGGTCAGTGAGGTTAAACCTAGTTCTGGTTCTGAATCTGGATACTGATGGGGATGTAAAGACGCCTCAAGGCGATATGAACTAGGTTTATAGGCAGGCGTTGACGTGCCAGATGGAGAATAAGGTTATCCACTTGACCAGAGGAAGGCAAAACGTATGGTATTGTTTAACTGAAAGTAAGCTTATGATGAAAGTGTGCAATGTATACGTCACCTTGAGATTCATTTTCTTGCAGGCATTCACAGGGAAATTAAGAAATACAACAGAATTAATGAAAACCTATACATAAACAGCCAATGTGCAAATTAAGGCAAATTGTGCAAATATATACAAACTATACTGAGAACATGATGGTAAGGACTCCTTGAACGGGAGTCTGTAAGGTTGTGGCGTCAGTTCAGTGTTGAGGTGAGTGAAGTTATCCACACTGGTTCAGGAGCCTGATGGTTAAAGGGTGATAACTCTTCCTGAACCCGGTGGTGTGGGACCTGAGGCTCCTGCACCTCCTGCCCGATGCTATTAGCAAGAAGAGAGCATGGCCTGGATGGTGGGGGACTTTGATGATGGATGCTCTTGTGGCAGCTCAGAGGTAGAGAGGGCTGTGCCTGATGGACTGCGCTGTATCCAATGGTAGAGAGGGCTGTGCCTGATGGACTGTGCTGTATCCAATGGTAGAGAGGGCTGTGCCTGTGATGGACTGTGCTGTATCCAATGGTAGTGAGGGCTGTGCCTGATGGACTGCGCTGTATCCAATGGTAGTGAGGGCTGTGCCTGATGGACTGCGCTGTATCCAATGGTAGAGAGGGCTGTGCCTGATGGACTGCGCTGTATCCAATGGTAGAGAGGGCTGTGCCTGATGGACTGCGCTGTATCCAATGGTAGAGAGGGCTGTGCCTGATGGACTGCGCTGTATCCAATGGTAGAGAGGGCTGTGCCTGATGGACTGCGCTGTATTCAATGGTAGAGAGGGCTGTGCCTGATGGACTGCGCTGTATCCAATGGTAGAGAGGGCTGTGCCTGATGGACTGCGCTGTATCCAATGGTAGAGAGGGCTGTGCCTGTGATGGACTGCGCTGTATCCAATGGTAGAGAGGGCTGTGCCTGATGGACTGCGCTGTATCCAATGGTAGAGAGGGCTGTGCCTGATGGACTGCGCTGTATCCAATGGTAGAGAGGGCTGTGCCTGATGGACTGCGCTGTATCCAATGGTAGAGAGGGCTGTGCCTGATGGACTGTGCTGTATCCAATGGTAGAGAGGGCTGTATCCAATGGTAGAGAGGGCTGTGCCTGTGATGGACTGCGCTGTATCCAATGGTAGAGAGGGCTGTGCCTGATGGACTGCGCTGTATCCAATGGTAGAGAGGGCTGTGCCTGATGGACTGCGCTGTATCCAATGGTAGAGAGGGCTGTGCCTGATGGACTGCGCTGTATCCAATGGTAGAGAGGGCTGTGCCTGATGGACTGCGCTGTATCCAATGGTAGAGAGGGCTGTGCCTGATGGACTGCGCTGTATCCAATGGTAGAGAGGGCTGTGCCTGATGGACTGTGCTGTATCCAATGGTAGAGAGGGCTGTATCCAATGGTAGAGAGGGCTGTGCCTGTGATGGACTGCGCTGTATCCAATGGTAGAGAGGGCTGTGCCTGATGGACTGCGCTGTATCCAATGGTAGAGAGGGCTGTGCCTGATGGACTGCGCTGTATCCAATGATAGATTTCTCCATTCCTGGGCATTGTTTCCATGCTAGGCTGTGATACTCTCTACTGTGCATCAGTAGAAGTCTGTCAAAGTTTTAGGTGACGAGCCGAATCTGAGCAAACCTTTAAGAAAGTAGAGCTGCAGTCGTGCCTTCTTTGTGATGGCCCTTCCATGCTGGGCCCAGGATCGTTGAGAAACTCGGTAAAGTTGGCATTCAAAGGGAACTAAGTTATTGGAAGCAAATATCCAGGTGTAGGAGATGATTCAGAAGACAAATGACACGTTGGCCTTTGATGCTGGGGGAGTTGAATGCAAGAGCACAGATGGCAGCAGCAAGCTACGCGACCAATGGCGATGTCCTGCAGACAGATCACAAACTACATCTTTTAATTCAACTTCTTCTTTCAAATATGATTCTACTACTAAGCTGTGAGCGGACTCTGTGATTTACGTTTTGATGGTGTGTTTTTGGGCCAATTGAACAATCTGCTGTCTCTGAGGGAGTTCGGTGAGATCTGGTACGGAGGGTGCAGCCTGGAGGCCTGGAGACAGGGTGCAAGCCCGTATCGACTCCGTTGTTTCCCTCCTACCGCGGTGAAGCCAGTGAGGCCAAGAGCGGAGTGTGGGCGGGTGCTCGGCGCAGTCTGACCGCCCCCTCTCACCTGCTGCTGCAGTAATCCTTGGTTCTGCGTTGCAAAGATTGATCGGGGACGTTGACGTTCATGGGGCATGTGTTTCTAGGCTCTGGTTACTCTGTTTTTGAGCGGTTTGATCGGGGTGATTGATGTGGACTGGGGTGCTTCGGTGAAGAATGGCTCTACGGCGTGCGGTGGGCTGGTGGCACGGCACCGAGCTGAACTAAACTGAATCCTCCTGGACTCCTGGTTAGATGTTTGATATTCTATCTGTTGTTCGCTCGCTTTTTGCCATTTACGCAATTTGCTGTTTCTTTGTGTGCTGGAAGTTTTCTCGAGTGGGTTCCGCGGGGTTCCACGGTGTTCCGCAGGGTTCCGTGGGGTTCCACGGTGTTCCGCAGGGTTCCGCGGGGTTCCACGGTGTTCCGCAGGGTTCCGTGGGGTTCCGCGGGGTTCCGCAGGGTTCCGTGGGGTTCCGTGGGGTTCCATGGTGTTCCGCGGGGTTCCATGGCTGCCTGCAGCAGGTGAATCTCAATCTGGATATCTACTCTGATAATAAACGTCTTTTGAATCTTTTCATACTTTAAATATGTCTTACTACCAATTCTACTTTAAAGCGGTCTCATTATATGTGTAGAATCCTCCCGATCAAATATTGAAAGGTGTCGGTAGGAGAGGATGTTTCCAATAGTGGGGGGGGGGGTTGAAGAATCTAGGCTGAGAGGGCATGTTGGGGTGTTTGCCGAGTTTGACAATCAGCTGCAGACATTTCTTCACCAGTCGAGGTGACATCCTCAGTGCACAGTTGTTGGTGTCATATAGCCCCCGCCATGCACTTGCCTCAGTCCTGATTGGCTACCCCTTTGGTTGATGTTTGAATTCTATTGGCTCGCATTTCTTTGGTTCTTCATGGTCCGTAGATTGCGTCAATTTTGCTATGTCTGTTTACAGAAGAGAACCACACTTCTAAAACCTAGTGCCTGCCTTGTGTTTACCTGCGTGAGAACCTGCACGGTGTCCCAGTTGAAGTGAGAACCTGCACGGTGTCCCAGTTGAAGTGAGAACCTGCACGGTGTCCCAGTTGAAGTGAGAATCTGCACGGTGTCCCAGTTGACGTGAGAACCTGCACGGTGTCCCAGTTGACGTGAGAACCTGCACGGTGTCCCAGTTGAAGTGAGAACCTGCACGGTGTCCCAGTTGAAGTGAGAATCTGCACGGTGTCCCAGTTGACGTGAGAACCTGCACGGTGTCCCAGTTGACGTGAGAACCTGCACGGTATCCCAGTTGAAGTGAGAAGCTGCACGGTGTCCCAGTTGACGTGAGAACCTGCACGGTGTCCCAGTTGAAGTGAGAACCTGCACGGTGTCCCAGTTGACGTGAGAACCTGCACGGTGTCCCAGTTGAAGTGAGAACCTGCACGGTGTCCCAGTTGAAGTGAGAACCTGCACGGTGTCCCAGTTGAAGTGAGAATCTGCACGGTGTCCCAGTTGACGTGAGAATCTGCACGGTGTCCCAGTTGACGTGAGAACCTGCACGGTGTCCCAGTTGAAGTGAGAACCTGCACGGTGTCCCAGTTGAAGTGAGAACCTGCACGGTGTCCCAGTTGACGTGAGAACCTGCACGGTGTCCCAGTTGAAGTGAGAACCTGCACGGTGTCCCAGTTGACGTGAGAACCTGCACGGTGTCCCAGTTGACGTGAGAACCTGCACGGTGTCCCAGTTGACGTGAGAACCTGCACGGTGTCCCAGTTGAAGTGAGAATCTGCACGGTGTCCCAGTTGACGTGAGAACCTGCACGGTGTCCCAGTTGACGTGAGAACCTGCACGGTGTCCCAGTTGAAGTGAGAAGCTGCACGATGTCCCAGTTGAAGTGAGAACCTGCACGGTGTCCCAGTTGACGTGAGAACCTGCACGGTGTCCCAGTTGAAGTGAGAAGCTGCACGGTGTCCCAGTTGACGTGAGAACCTGCACGGTGTCCCAGTTGAAGTGAGAACCTGCACGGTGTCCCAGTTGAAGTGAGAATCTGCACGGTGTCCCAGTTGA
Organism: Hemitrygon akajei; assembly: GCF_048418815.1. Classification (NCBI taxonomy): domain Eukaryota; kingdom Metazoa; phylum Chordata; class Chondrichthyes; order Myliobatiformes; family Dasyatidae; genus Hemitrygon; species Hemitrygon akajei. The sequence goes on from NC_133134.1 coordinate 72,329,757, forward strand.
AGTGAGAACCTGCACGGTGTCCCAGTTGACGTGAGAACCTGCACGGTGTCCCAGTTGAAGTGAGAAGCTGCACGGTGTCCCAGTTGACGTGAGAACCTGCACGGTGTCCCAGTTGAAGTGAGAACCTACACGGTGTCCCAGTTGACGTGAGAACCTGCACGGTGTCCCAGTTGAAGTGAGAATCTGCACGGTGTCCCAGTTGAAGTGAGAACCTGCACGGTGTCCCAGTTGAAGTGAGAATCTGCACGGTGTCCCATTTGAAGTGAGAACCTGCACGGTGTCCCAGTTGACGTGAGAACCTGCACGGTGTCCCAGTTGAAGTGAGAATCTGCACGGTGTCCCAGTTGACGTGAGAACCTGCACGGTGTCCCAGTTGAAGTGAGAACCTGCACGGTGTCCCAGTTGACGTGAGAACCTGCACGGTGTCCCAGTTGAAGTGAGAAGCTGCACGGTGTCCCAGTTGACGTGAGAACCTGCACGATGTCCCAGTTGAAGTGAGAACCTGCACGGTGTCCCAGTTGAAGTGAGAACCTTCTTGGCCTGCACGTACTGAGAACAGCAACAATAGATCATGTCTCTGTATGCTAGTTTGTGTTCCCGTAAACGAATTGAGAGTTTATGTCCTGGCTGGCCAGCGTCGTTCTTGTTTCCGTCTCCAATGGTGATGCTATACACCACATTGCTTTTGTCAGCTTTTAATGGAGAAGGACGTTTCTTTATAACAGAGAGATGAGAAGGAATTCCTTTAGCCAGAGGTTGGTGAATCTGTGGAATTCAGTGCCACAGGTGACTGTGGTGCCAAATCATTGGGTATATTTAAAGCGGATGTTGATAGGTTCTGGATGAGTCAGGGTATCAAAGGTTATGGAGAGAAGGCAGGAGAATGGGGTTGTGAGGGATAACATCCTATGTCCTATGATAGACTGAGGGAGTGTAGTGAACATTATCAGGCTGGTTCCTGAGGGGACGCGGAGCAGGCAAGGTTTGTATTCTCTGACCTCATTGATACATACAGGGTTTGATGGGCTGGAACGAAGAGCTGAGGTCTCAATATGACGGGTAAGCCATTAACAATTGAAATGAGAAATGCCATCACTGGGAGGTGGTGAATCTGTGGAATTCATCGCACTGAAGGGTTGTGGAGGCCAAGTGATTTGTTACATTCAAAGCAGATTAGCTTCTCGAATAACGGAAGTAAGAGATAGGGAGTAGGGCAGGAGGTTCCGGTTGAGGTAGAAGACCAGCCCTGACCTTGTTGTACCTTGGGCGGTACACAGCCTAATGGTTGTCTCATAGACCAGCATTCACGGACCGGTTGGGTTCCGTTCCCGCAGTTGGTACGTTCTCCCCGTGACCATGTGAGTTTCCTCCGGGTGCTCCAGCTTCTTCCCACAGTCAGAGACATACGGGTTAGGGTTGGTACGTTGTGGGCATGCTATGTTGGCACAAGAAGCATGGCTGCCCCCAGCACAATCCTCGCTGATTTGATTTGACGCAAATGACGCAATTCACTGTTAGTTTCAATGTACGTGTGACGGATAAAGCTCCGTCATGGGCACTAGCCTCCCCACCATTGAAGACGTCTTCGAACGACAGTGTCTCAGAAAGGCATTAAGGACCCCCGTCACCCGGGACTTGCCCTCTTCACACTGCTACCATCAGGGAGGAGGTACAGGGGCCTGAAGACACACACTCAATGATTCAGGAACAGCTTCTTCCTCTCCACCATCAGATTTCTGAACGGACAAAGAGCCCCTGTGCACTACCTCTCTATTTTTTTGCTCTCTTTTTGCACGACTTACTTAATTCATTTATTTTTTATTGTAAATTATTTTTATTATTATGTGTTGCAATGTACTGCTGCCACAAACCAACAAATTTCACGACATATGCCAGTAATATGAAACCTGATTCTGACTCTTTAATCTTATCCTGAATGGTGAGTGCTGAATGTCAACTTCCTTTCTCTCTGTTTCTCTCTCCCTCCTTCGCCATTTCTCTCTCTCTCGCTCGCTCACTCACATGAAGGATTTACAAGCTCAGTACACTGCCTGTAATTCCGAAGGCAAGAATTGCACAGTTAGCACTTTCCGCGTCTGTCTGCTGCTAAACGTTTAATGCCACAGGAGTTTATTTTAAGCAAGGGTTACTTGAAGCCAATATAGAGTGCTTAACGATTCCAGTGCTCAGTTTTGCCCTAAGGCAAGATTTTTTATTGTGGCGCTGAACTTCTCTCTTTGTCTCCTTGTTAGTAGGTTGTAGATGAATTGTTAGATCATGATTTTTCCACTGTTATTGGGCAGAATTGATTAGACACCGCTTGTTCTTGTAAGGAAAATGTTAAACGTGATCTCTCCTTGGTATATGCTAAAATACAATGGAAGTCTGTCAGACAAAATGGTGCTAGCTTGGAGAGCAATGTTTTGAGAACAAGTCCACAGTAATGTTTTGAGAACAAGTCCACAGTAATGTTTTGAGAACGTTAAGGGAGTGCAAATCTACAGCCATAACAATGGAAAATGGAAAATATGTTTTCTCACAGGAAGGCAAGGTCAGGGTGCAGAGACAGGTACCAAATGCATGGAAAAGTACCAGTGTAAGGGGTTTTGAAGTGTATGAAAAGGGGGCACTTTCTTTGTGCAAGGGGAAGAGAGTTCTGTCCTAGGGTAGGAAACAGCTGATGATGAGAAAGGGAACAGTATGTCAGGAGAGTCAGTTAGACTTAAAGAGAGGGAGAAAACCGTCTGTGGGTGAGATTGTCAGATCTGTGGCCCCATTTCCCATTGGCTTGCTTAGTGAACAATCAGTATTATTTTGATTTCTGTACCGCTACTAGTTACAGAATGCTGCAGAGGTTTGTCTTCCTTTTCGAGCTAGTTCTAATAAAGCGTTTTCTTGCGGCCTCGAACACATGTGTCGCCTCCTTTTGTTTGTGCAGACAGATGTGAATATCCAGAGCAGAAGCAGGAAAGAACACAAAACAAATTTTAAAATAACTTTTGTTTACAGTTCTCCACCATCAGATTTCTCCCTCTGCTTTCAGAGTTCTGAATAGGCCATGAAAAGTTACTCTATCTTTGCTCTCTGTAGTGCTTTTTATATATAGTCCTTATTCTAACTACTAGTGATCTTTTTTTAAAAATGTACTGCACTGTCTGGCTGCCGCAAAACGAAAGAAATTTTCATAACATAGCCTGATTCTGATTCTGGATTCAAAGCCCCAGGATGAAGAACGTTGAAAGCTTTCCTGATTTCAGTCTCAGCAAAGGGGCTCAACCCAAAACAGTTGTCCAATGTGTGACTGATCTACGGCCTGTTCCCGGGGACGCACACAGACAAACATCAAGTGCTGCTGGAAGATCATCGCCTCGGTGAAAGGCGCCCCTTGGTCTGCCAGCACGGCGAGATGTCCGTGAAGGAATATGCTGTCGACTGGCGTGTTCCAGGCTGCCGGAGGGCGTGCCGAGGGAACATGCACCAAGCCCTTTGGCTGATCTGGTCCAGAATCAGAATCAGGCTTCTTATCATTGACATATGACATGAAAGTTGTTGTTTTGTAGCAAGACATTAAAAAGTACTCTTTAAGTTACAATAAGCATCTGAAAATAGCGAAAAAAGATGACAAGTAGTGAGATTGTGTTCATGGGTTTGTTGTCCGTTCAGAAATCTGATGGTGGAGGGGAAGAAACTAAAAGGCTAAGTGTGTGTCTTCAGGTTCCTGTGCCTGCTCCTTAACGGTGGCAATGAGGGCCTGTCCGGGAATGTGAGATCTGTAATGATGGGTGAGGCACTGTCGTTTGAAGATATCTCGGTGATGGGGAGGGTTGTGTCCGCGATGGGGAGGGTCAAGCGAGAAAGCAAAGGATTCACCCGCATTTCGGGTCGAGACCCTGCATCAGGACCAGACCGTGTAAAATGGCCACTTAACGCACAGCAAGGCACCGCCAAGGGTAACGTCAGAACGGCACAGATCACGAGTTGGCTAACGTGGGGACCGTCAGCAACACAATGAGTAGTTCATAAAGACGAGAGATGCTGGGAATCCAGGGCAACACTCACACACACACACACACACTCACACACACACACACACACACACTCACACACACACACACACACTCACACACACACACACACACACACTCACACACACACACACTCACACACACACTCACACACACACACACACACAGACACACACACACACAGACACACACACACTCACACACACACACACACACAGACACACACACACACAGACACACAGACACACACACACACACACACACACACACACACACACACTCACACACACACACACACACACACTCACACACACACACACACACTCACACACACACACACACACACACTCACACACACACACACTCACACACACACTCACACACACTCACACACACACACACACACACTCACACACACACACACACACACACACACACACACACACACTCACACACACACACAGACACACACACACACAGACACACACACACTCACACACACATACAGACACACACACACACAGACACACACACACACAGACACACACACACAGACACTCACACACACACTCACACAGAGACACACACACTCACTCACACAGAGACACACACACTCTCACACACACACACAGACACACACACACTCACTCACACAGAGACACACACACACACACACAGACACACACACACACACACACAGACACACACACACACAGACACACACACACACACACACACACAGACACACACACACAGACACACACACACAGACACTCACACACACACTCACACAGAGACACACACACTCACTCACACAGAGACACACACACTCTCACACACACACACACAGACACACACACACTCACTCACACAGAGACACACACACACACACTCACTCACACAGACACACACACACAGACAGACACACACACACTCACTCACACACACAGACACACACACACACACACAGACACACACACACTCACTCACACAGAGACACACACACTCTCTCACACACACACACAGACACACACACTCACTCACACAGAGACACACACACACTCACACACACAGACACACACACACTCACTCACTCACACAGAGACACACACACACTCACACACACACAGACCACACACACACTCTCACACACACAGACACACACACACTCACTCACACACACAGACACACACACACTCACTCACTCACACAGAGACACACACACACTCACACACACACAGACCACACACACACACTCTCACACACACACACACACACACACACACACTCACGCACACAGACACACACACACACACTCACACACACTCACTCACACAGACACACACAGAGAGAGAGACACACACAGACACACACACACTCACTCACACAGACACACACACGCTCACACACACAGACACACACACACACACTCACACACACAGACACATACAGACACACACACTCACTCACACAGACACACACACACACAGAGACACACACACACTCACTCACACAGACACACACAGACACACACACTCACTCACTCACACAGACACACTCACACACACAGACACACACACACTCACTCACACAGACACACACACACACTCACACACACAGAGACACACACAGACACACACACTCACTCACACAGACACACTCACACACACAGACACACACACACTCACTCACACAGACACACACACACACACTCACACACACAGAGACACACACAGACACACACTCACTCACACAGACACACACACACACTCACACACACAGAGACACACACACTCACTCACACACAAACACTCACACACACACAGACACACACACTCACAGACACAGACACACACAGACCCACACTCACACTCACAGACAGACACACACACAGACACACACACACACACACAAACACACACACACACTCACACACACATGCACTCACAGACACAGACAGACACTCACACATGCACAGACAGAGAGACAGACAGACACACACACAGACAGACAGACACACACACACACAGACACACACACACACACACACACACACACACACACACACACACACACACACACACACACACTCACACTGGAAAGTGATAGGTGCTAAAGATAAAGAGGCTCCAACCAGATGACATGAACATCGATTCCTCCTACCTCAGATAAATTCCCCCTCCCCCTTCCCTCTTACAATTCTCTCCTCTGGCCCACACCCCCTTACCCCTTCTCTTCTCCTCAGCTGCCACCAGCCTCCCCCCGGTGCACTTTCCTCTCCAATCAGACTTTTTTTCTCCAGCCCTTTAGTTTCTCCGCCTATCACCTCCCTTCCCTCACCCACCTGGCCTCACCTATCACCTTCAACCTAGTCCACCTTCCCCTCCGCCACCTGCTTATTGTGGGCATCTTCCCCCTTCCTTTCCAGTGCTGATCAAGGGTGTTGGCCCGAAATATCGAATCTTTATTCATTTCTGTAGATGCTGCCTGACCTGCCAAGTTCCTTCAGCATCTGTATGTGTCCCACTGAGACACTGTTCCCCTCTGGTTATGAGCTGCTGCCTGGTACCATAACCCCTCTGGACTGGAAACTGCCCATCGTCTCTACCATCTGACAACTCCCTTGGTACTAACCCCCTTCAACTGCTCTGTACCCCTAGAACATCACCTCCTCAAAGCTGCATTTCCAGTTTATTTATGCTTATTGTCGGCGTAAAACAACATTTATTGCCTCAAAATCACCCGCTGAGCTTTCTAAGCAATTTTGGTGCACAGTTACTTGTCGTTGACATCGGTGGATGCAAGAGATTCAGGAATTTCAGATCAGCACACACAAAATGCTGGAAGAGCTGAGCAGATCAGGCAGCAGCTATGGAGAAGAATAAACAGCCGATGTTCAAAGTACAGAAAATGTATTAATCAAAGTACGTAAATGTCACCACATACAACCCTGTGACTCCTCTTCTTGCAGGCATTCATATTAGAACCGAGAAGTACAATAAAATCAATGGTAATCTACCCACACAACAATGTGAAAAAGAAGACAAACTATGCAAATTTAAAAAAAAGGCAAATAAATAAATAAACCAATAAACACTTCGTTAATTAATACTGAAGGTGAGTCTGCAGGTTGTGGAATCAGTTCATGAGGTGAGTGAAGTTCTCTACGCTGTTCAGGAGTCTGATGGTTGGGGGGTAATAGTTGTTCCTGAACCTGGAGGTGTGGGACCTGAGGCTCCTGTACTACCGTCTGGTGGTGGTAATGAGAAAAGAGCATTTGTGGAACCCCTGTGGCGGGTGTTAGCCAAGAGGTTCCTGCTCTAGTTGTTGGAGTGGAATCACACTGCTCATACAGAGGAGAGAGGGGGAGAGGGAGAATGAATGAGAATGGGAGGGAGACAGACAGACAGAGTGGGAGAGTTAGAGAAAGGGAGACACGGAGAATGGGAGAGAGACGTGGGGGGAGAGAGAAGGGGAAGAGATTTCTAAAGTAATGGTAGACTCTGCATTAACTAAGGATTTGCAGGAAGAGGGGGGTGGGTGGAGGGGATAACAAAATAATTTTATGACTGAAAATGCTTCTGAAAGCAGAGTTTAAAAGTAAACGGCCTGTGTTTAGGCCAGGGCCTTTCACAGCTTTCAGAATTGAGGCATCTCTCTGACATTCCAAGGGCTAATTATGATTAACTCCATCTGCGTCTGTTAAGGAAGTTAAACCACATCAGAAGCTTCTGAGGTCTTTGATCTCCTGCTCCTGACAGTCCTGTCGGGGAAGATCCTTTCATTGCAGCCAAAAGCATTCGGCTTTCTCTTAAAGCGTAGCAGACGCACTGAAGTCTTGCGGGTGCTGGGGGGGATGGGGAGCTATTTTAACAAAATGGTGCAAATGTTCAGATTGGAACCCTGTGCCTCCTTTGTAGTGGATTAGCCACCCAGGGAGGGGCCTTAGTGACGGTGGCATGCGTGATAGCTGGGTGTGGTTATTGGCCAGTTGTCTTTTGCACGAGTTGCTTGTCAGTACTTGTTTTGGTGTAGCTTCTCGTTGACTCTGTTATATTTCGTTCTACTGTGAAATAAAGTGGATCTCAGGGTGGTGTTTGGTGACGTAGACAGATGGAGCTCGTCTGCTGGAGTTGGCCTCGCCTCAGGAGAAGGAAAACTCTCATCTCAAACCTCCGCCGTCTTGCGGCTTTTCCCATGCGTGGGGAAGGAAAATTCCGGAGCTCCAGTTCAACGTTGACTGGCATCTCCTGCGATGCCCCTGGTGCCAAACCTCCACTGCTCCTTATCGTTCATCAGCCGCGTGGAGAGGGGGAGTCTGCTGCAGGGGCAACAGCTCGCCCTCCGTATCGTACTGCCCCGGCTGGTGTAGACAGCTAGGATCCAACATCCATGGCCGACCTCACCAAGGGAGGTCCTCACGCAGACTTCCATCATAAATTAACTTTGAACTTCGGAAGGGCTGGGGGTTGGGAGGGGTTGCCTCTCGACACAGGGATTGGGATTGCTTCGCAGATGGAATGCTGATGAAGTGTCTGATTAGTCATCATGGTATCTGAGGGTGTGATTTTTAAAGGACAGGCCTGGGGAGATGTGAAGCGTTTCAGCATCACTGTTCCAATATGGGGCTGCTGTCTGTATTTCATTCCTGCAGTCTCCATTTTACAGAATCAGTAGTCAGATGTCCTGCCTACCTACTCATAAGACCATAAGACAAAGGAGCAGAAGTCGGCCATTCGGCCCATCGAGTCTGCTCCACCATTTTATCATGAGCTGATCCATTCTCTCATTTAGTCCCATTCCCCCACCTTCTCACCATAATCTTTGATGCCCTGGCAACTCAGATACCTATCAATCTCTGCCTTAAATACGCCCAATGACTTGGCCTCCACTGCCACCTGTGGCAACAAATTCCACAGATTCACCACCCTCTGGCTAAAAAAATGTCTTCGCATCTCCGTTCTGAATGGGCGCCCTGCAGTCCTCAAGTCATGTCCTCTCGTACTAGACTCCCCCACTATGGGAAACAACTTTGCCACATCCACTCTGTCCATGCCTTTCAACATTCAAAATGTGTCTATGAGGTCCCCCCTCATTCTTCTAAACTCCAAGGAGTACAGTCCAAGAGTGGTCAAACGTTCCTCAATAAGGAGCCCAAAACTGTACACGGTTCTCCAAGTGAGGTCTTACCAGTGGCTTATAGAGCCTCAACATCACATCCCTGCTCCTATACTCTATTCCTCTAGAAATGAATGCCAATCTATCTACCCTATCTATGTGCAGTCACCCCTGCCCCTCCTGCATAGCAGTAAGTATAAACTTAGCCTATCAAGATACAGGATTCAAGATCAAGTTTCAAGATTGTTGAATGCCTTTCCCAGTACACAACAACCTTACACTCGACGTCAGTAAGACCAAAGTATTGGTTGTGGACTTCAGGAAGGGTAAGATAAGGGAACACAGGGGGATCAGAAGTGGAGAGAGAGAGCAGTTTCAAGTTCCTGGGTGTCAGTATCTTTGAGGACCTAACCTGGACCCAACATATCGATGCAGCGATAAAGAAGGCAAGGTGGCGGCTATATCTCATTAGGAATGTGAGGAGATTTGGTTTGTCACCAAAAACACTGACAGATTTCTACAGATGTACTGTGGAGAGTATTGTAACCGTCTGGTATGGCCAGGGTTGGGGTGGGGGACAGGATGGAAGTAAGTTGCAGAGAGTTGTAAACGGAGTCAGCTCCATCAGCCTCCATAGTATCCAGGACATCCTCAGGGACCAATGTCTCAGGAAGGCAGCATCCTTCATTAAGGACCCCCACCACCCAGGACATGCCCTCTTCTCATTGCTACCGTCAGGAAGGAGGCACGGAAGCCTGAAGACACAGCAATTCCGGGACAGTTTCTTCCCCTCTGCCTTCCCATTTCTGAACGGACATTGAACACTACCCCATTATGTTTTTATTTCCTATTTTTCATACTACTAATTTAATTTAACTATTTCATATACATATATAAATATTTACCACAATTCACAGTTTTCTTTTTCTCTTATTATTATGTATATCTGCCCGCAAAGTTAACAAATTTAACGACATATGCTGGTGATAGTAAACCTGATTTTGATTCTGACAAGTGTAAAGGAGAACAAAATAATTTTTAAATCTGGATGCGATGTAGCAGTAAAAGATAAAGATTACAGAGAGACCTCTGTTGGTTGGGATCAACCATGGACATTGTGTCCTAGCTGTACACAAGCCAGGGCAGTAAGATGTGGTTCCTTCGCTCCAAGCAGCTGATCACTCCAAAGAAACACAATAAAAGTTAAAAAAAAACACAGTAAACATAAATACATAAGACGGCTTATATACATAGATTGATTGTATGTCTATAAAGTGACACTAGGTCAGGAGTGTCTGCACATAAGGTGACTGACAGGAAGTGATAAAGTGGTGGTGAAGTTAGTGGCTGGAGGTGTTTATCAGCCTCGCTGCTCGGGGAAAGTAGCTGATTTTGAGTCTGGTGGTCCTGGTGTGGATGCTACACAGCCTCCTCCCCGATGGGAGTGGGACAAACTCTCCATGTGCTGTTCTGGTGTCCTACCCTCGTGAAAAATGTCAATAAGATTGAAGGAATAATACAGAGAAAATTTGCAAGGATGTTCTCAGAATGTGAGGAACTGAGTTATAGATTCAATAGTTTAGGATTTGATTCCCTGGAGTGATTTTATAGAGATATACAGAATTATGAGGGGTATAGATAGGGTAAATACCATATGGATAGTCAGAGGCTTTTTCCCAGAGCTGAAATGGCTAGCGTGAGAGGGCATAGTGTAAAGGAGCTGGGAAGTAGGTACAGAGGAGATGTCAGGGGCAAGTTTTATACGCAGAGAGTGGTGAGAGTGTGGAATGGGCTGCCGGCGACGGTGGTGGAGGCAGATACGGTAGGGTCTTTTAGCGACTCCTGGATATGTACATGGAGCTTAGAAAAATAGAGGGCTATGGGTAACCCTAGGTAATTTCTAAGATAAGTACGTATTCGGCACAGCTTTGTGGGCCGAAGGGCCCAGTATGTGCTGTAGTTTTTCTACATATTTAAGGGGAACCTTAGGGGGTGCTGAGTGTGTGGAACAAGCTGCCAGTGGAAGTGGTGGATGTGGGTTCAATTACAACCTCTAAGAGAAACTTGAATAGTCACATGGCTGGGAAGGGTATGGAGTGTTACAGTTCATGGAACTTGGCAAAATAACATGGACTAGATGGGCCAAAGGGCCTGCTCTTGTACTGTAGTGCTCTATGACTCTGTTTCGCAGCCTCTATCTCTCTCTCACTCACACATAGTCTCTTCCAGGGGTGCCCCCCTCTCTCTCTCACCTCCCTTGTTACTTGCCTCGTACAACACTGCATCACCCGATCCCTTGCACACTACCGCGCTCCCTCTTGTTCGCTTTTCCTTGCTCCTCTTCTTTGTTGTTCTCCCTCATTCTATAAGACCATAAGACAAAGGAGCAGATTAAGGCCATTCAGCCCATCGAGTCTGCTCTGCCATTTCATCCTGGCAGATTTATTAACCCTCTCAACCAAATTCTCCTGCCTCCCCCCCCTTAATCTTTGACGCCCTGATTAATCAACCTCCGCTTTAAATATACCCAATGACGTGGCCTCCACAGCCATTACTGGCAATGAATTCCACAGATTCAACTCCCTCTGGCTAAAGAAATTCCTCCTTTTCTCTGTTCTAAAGGGACGTTCTTCTGTTCCGAGGGTGTAGCCTCTGGTCCTGGACTCTCCCACTCTAGGAAACATCTTCTCCACAGCCCCTCTGTCCAGGCCTTTCAATATTCGGGAGGTTTCAATGAAACCCCCTCCTCCCGTTCTCCTAGACTCCAGTGAGTACTGCTTTTCGCTCAGCCCCTCCCTCTCACTCCTCTACTTGATATCTTGTTCTTTCTATCTCCTCCGTTGCTTTTCTCACTCACTCTTCTCTCGGTCCTTTCTTCCCCAACCCCCGGCAACCCCTGACCAAGGCAAATTACGCCTCCTGCCACTGGGAGGGGTGCCTAGTGAGGGGCATCTCACCCCCACAGGGAGCTGGCAGACCGCCTGAGCACCTCGATTAACGAGGGGAGGGCTCACTGAAGGATCCAATGATCCCTCGAGGCGGTTCCCCTGTACGGGAGAGGGGCGAAGCTTTGGGCTGAACTCCAGCCAGCAGTGAAGGCATGTTGCAATGGTATTGCTGACAGCGTTGGAGTCAGTGAGGCTGCCAGCACAGTGTATCCTGGCACAATGCACAAACCACTGCTGAAGCAGTCTCCTTTAATTTCACCTCAAGCTATCACTCATCTTCTTGCCCTTCTTTCTCCATTGACCTCATGGGGCTTTGCCTGTGTTCAGAATCACAGCCTGACCACCAGTCCTCGGACCGGCCTATTTGCCCGCAATGCCGCTACAGCTGAATCTAATTCAAATCAGTTTCGGGTTTATTTATGACATGTACATCGAAACAGACTGCTCCGTTTGCTCGGCAGAACAGCATAGAACACAACCTGGACACAGAACGGAGAATGTCACAGCACAGTGTAGCCCATTTGGCTCATGGTCTATCGGAACCAATCCAACCCTTCTCTCCCCCATAGCCCTCCATTTCCCCTTCATCCTTGCACCTGTCTAAGATCCTCTTCAACGTGCTGAACGTATCTGTTGCTACCATCACCCTGCGGTGTGTTCCACGCACCCACCACCCTCTGCTCTCTAATGCAGGCAGCATCCTGGTAGATCTCCTCTGCACCCCCGCTAAAGCTTCCACATCCTTCCTATATTGAGCTGACCAGAACTGAGCACAATACTCCAAGTGTGGTCTAACTTGTGTTTAGTAGAGCTGCAACATTACCTCATGGCTCATAAACTCAAACCCCCGACTAAAGAAGGCCAAAGCACCATTTGCCTTCTTAACCACCCTATCAACTTATGCAGTAGCTATGACGGATCTGTGGACGCGGACCCCAAGATCCCTCTGTTCCTCCACACTGAGAAGAATCCTAACATTAACCCTGTGCTCTATCTTCAAGTTTAACTCTCCAAAGTGAATCACTTCACACTTTGCAGGATCGAACTGCATTCGCCACTTCTCAGCCCAGCTCTGGATCCTGTTAATGTCCCGCAGTAACCTTCAACAGCCTTGTACACTATCCACAACTCCACCAACCTCCCTGTCATCTGCGAACTTTCTAACCAGCCCTTCCATTTCCCCATTTATAAAAATCACAAAGAGCAGGGCTCCTAGAACAGATCCTTGAGGAATTAAACTGGTCACTGACCTCCAGGCAGAATACGCTCTGGAAAACCAATTCTGAATCTTAACAAGAACCTCAACAAAACGAGTGCCATTCTTCCCTCCTCCCAGCCACCCACCTGACTCCACCAGGCACACGTTCTAGTAACTGCCCTGGAATAGCGAGAGTGAGTGTAAGCTCCTTTTCTCCCACTGCCCCCTACAATCCTTACCCCCCAACAAAGGAAGCCAACCTCACAACTTAAATCATCAGGATTGGCCAGGTCATGGGGCAGATAAGAAACTATGATGCTTCACCCTTTTTACCTCTTTGTAAGAGATTCTGCGGATGCTGGAAATCCAGAGCAACACACTGGAGGAACTCAGCAGGTCAGGCAGCAGCTATGGAAATGAATAATCAGTCGATGGAATTGGGCCGAGACCCTTCATCAGGACTTCTGCCCCCATCCCTTTCCTTTATAGTCCTGATAAGGTGAATTGGACTGACATGTTGCTTTTTATTCCCCCCTGTGGGTGCTGTATAACCTGCCCTACTTCATGTTGGTCTTTATACATTGGCTTTCCATCTGGTTTAAAATTCTCATCACTGATCTCTCCGTGGCCTTGTCCCCTCCCTGAATGTGTAATCTCTGCGTTCCTCCAGTTTTAGCTTTTTTGTACGTTCTTAAAGTGGCGCGTGGCCAAGTGGTTAAGGCGTTGGGCTAGCGATCTGAAGGTCGTGAGTTCAAGCCAAGGCAGCGTGTTGTGTTCTTGAGCGAGGCACTTAGCCACACGTTGCTCCAGTCCACCCAGCTGAAAATGGGCACCGGCAAAATGCTGGGGGTGAACCTCGCGATAGACTGGCGTCCTATCCGGGGGTGGAGTCTCGTGTTCTCAGTTGCTTCACGGAAACTGGTGTAAGCACCGGCCTGATTAACCTATAAAGCTCGGGACAGACTTGGGACTAACGTTCTTAAGTTAAGTTCTTAAACGCTACTGAAGTGCCAGCGACCCAATGTCTGTAAGGACACATTCTCCCCATGACCAGGTGGGTTTCCTCCAGCTGCTCCAGTTTCCTCCTGCAGTCCAAAGACAGATGGGTTAATTGGTCACAAGGGTATAGTTGGGTTGGATTACTGGACCGGAGGGGCCTGTTACCATACTCGACACTCAGTGGCTATTTTATTAAGTACCGCCTGTACCGAATATCCACTGAGTTTATATTTGTGATTTTTAAAATTTTTATTTTAATATATTTATTTTATTTTTAAATAAAATAACTCGTGGATTTATCTCACCATTGTATTTTTGCTTTGTTTAATCATGCTGTATGTACATTAGTTGCCACAGGTCTTGCATCTGAAGCTATTATCACACTGGCAGACATTCATGAGACAGTAACATGACACCAGCCTTCCATGAAAAGATACCACAATGGCAAATTCCCAAAAAATCAGCAACTTTCCACATTTAGCTGTCAGCTAATGTACTGGGGGCGTGGTGGGGGGGTTGTGGGGGGGAGGGACATGTGGGTCAATTGTACAGTTCAGGCTTTTTCGCTCGATCGAAAGTCTAGAAGGCAAAGCCTATAGAGTGTAGGCCCAGAGGCCTATCCTGGAGCTGGAGGCCTGCCCTTGCGTGGGACAGAGGAAAGGAGCTTGGTTTGCTGCTGTTTTGCTTGTTGTGTTCTTTGTTTGTTCTGCTAAGCAATGTGGGCATGCTATGTTGGCTCCGGAAAGTGTTGGCATGTTGGCACAGCACCTTTAACATCAGCCACAGCACTTTGTAACCAAGTGTAGTCCCTGTTGTAATGTAGGAAATCTGATGGTCAATTTTGTGCACAGGAGCCCACACAATGGTGACCAGTCGGTGAAAACTGAGCAATAAGTTTTAATAGTCTCCGTAGCACCCAGGACATCTTCAAGGAGCAAAGCCTCAGAAAGGTGATGAAAGGACCCCTCCCCCAGGACTCCCTCACTGTTACCATCAGGAGGAGGCACAGAAAACTGAAGGCACACTCTCAACGATTCAGGAACAGCTTCCTCCCCCCCACCATCCGATCTCTGAATGGACATTGAACCCATGAACACTTCCACACTACTTTTTCTTACTATCTATTTTTGCACTACTGATTTAATTTAACTATTTAATCTGTATGCTTACTGTACTTCACAGTTTATTCTCTATTATCATGTACTGCATTGTGCTGCTACTGCAAGGTCAACTAATTGTCGGTGATATTAAACTCGATCCTGAATAAGTTCTGAACTGGAAATTAAATAGCTCTCTTCTACTTGTCAGAATTAGGCCACTCAGCCCCTCGAGGACTGTGCTGGCTCTGTGCCACAGTATCCCAGCTATTCCCACCCCTATCTTCAGACAGACAGACAGACAGACTTTATTGATCCTGAGGGAAATTGGGTTTCGTTACAGTCGCACCAACCAAGAATAGTGTAGAAATATAGCAATATAAAACCATAAATAATTAAATAGTAATAATTTAATCATGCCAAGTGGAAATAAGTCCAGGACCAGCCTATTGGCTCAGGGTGTCTGACACTCCGAGGGAGCAGTTGTAAAGTTTGATGGCCACAGGCAGGAATGACTTCCTATGACGCTCAGTGTTACATCTCGGTGGAATGAGTCTCTGGCTGAATGTACTCCTGTGCCTAACCAGTACATTATGGAGTGGATGGGAGACATTGTCCAAGATGGCATGCAACTTGGACAGCATCTTCTTTTCAGACACCACCGTCAGAGAGTCCAGTTCCACCCCCACAACATCACTCTCCTTACGAATGAGTTTGTTGATTCTGTTGGTGTCTGCTACCCTCAGTCTGCGGCCCCAGCACACAACAGCAAACATGATAGCACTGGTCACCACAGACTCGTAGAACATCCTCAGCATCGTCTGGCAGATGTTAAAGTACCTCAGTCTCCTCAGGAATTAGAGATGGCTCTGACCCTTCTTGTAGACAGCCTCAGTGTTCTTTAACCAGTCTGCGACTTCACCAGCCCGTGCAAGGGCTGCTGTATCATCTATGCTGCTCAAGGACTTGGGCTATACATATGTATATTTTTTGTTTCTCTGTTAAGGTAACTATACGTGCTGCGTGCTGCCTGCGATCACTGATGCTGTGTTTTTCACCTTGCACCCGGAGAGAGGCTGTTCCATTTGGCTGTATTCATCCGTATGGTTAAATGACAATTAAACTTGGACTTAAATATTGAACTGCCATTATATTTCTTTCATATCAAAAACTTACCTATTTTCTGTTTCAATCCTGAGATTGAATTTTCCTCACGGCGGTGTAGTGGTTAGCGCAACGACACTACAGCTGGGCGTGTCGGAGTTCGGAATTTCACTCCGGAACCTTCTGTAAGGAGCTTGTACGTTCTCCCCTTGAACTGCGGGTGTTTCTGCGGGGTGCTCTGGTTTCCTCCCACATTGCAAAGGCTTCTCGGTCGGAAGGTTAATTGGTCATTGTAAATTGTCCCGTGATTGGGCCAGGGTTGCTGAGCAGTGCGGCTCGTTGGGCTGGAAGGGCCTGCTCTGCACTGTATCTCTGAATAAATGAATGGTCCTGGTGTCCCTCACCAACTTGTACAGATGGTTCATAGAATGTACCCTATCCAGACTGATCACAGCTTAGTATGCCAACTGCTCTGCCTGAGACCACGAGGAATTGCAAAGAGTTGTAAATTCAGCCCAGTGCCACCATAGAAACTAGCCTTCCTTCCCCCACTGGACCACGGACTCAGCATAATCACAGACCCATTCCTCCGTGGACATTTGCTCTTCTCCCCCCTTCCATCCAGCAGAAGATTAAAACGCTTGAGAACACATACCACCAGGCTCAAAGTCAGCCTCTCTCCCACTGAACCGGCCTGTGCAGTTGGCTGAGTTAACGTGCGCATAGAAGCCTCTTTAGTAGGTGGTGATGCAACTAGTTAGAAAGCTCTCCACTGTATATCTGTGGAAATCTGCTACCAAATGTCCCTAATGTATCTGCCTCTACCAGGCGGTTCATGAAGGACGCTGAGGAACCTCTTAGACAGGCATATGTCAAAGAAAACGGAGGGCTACATGGAAGGGAAGGGTTAAGCTGAATTTAGAATAGGTTAAAAAGTCGGCACAACATTGTGGACTGTTCTGAGTCTTTGACCTCAAACTTGTAGCATGGTTTCGGAGGTCGATCATTAAAGCTATAAGCAAAGTTTGACTGCTGCTGGTAAGCGTGTTTGACACAGGATATGAACACACGCTTCCTGTCAGGTCAGGGCCTTTCCTGCCATCTTTTAACCATATGCAGATCTATTCAGTCTTGGCCTGCACCCGATCACCTCCGAAACGAGCTGGGCTTTTAGAGAGCTCACAGAGAAAGTCAAGTTTAGTGATTTCTTGCCAAAGCCATTTTATTTGCTGTGCAAGTTCGTAAAGTGTTGCCCAATATTTACACACAAGTGGCTATATGCAGCAATTAAATTCTGGCAGACTGCCCGTCTCTGAACGTCAGCCATTATTCATTGACAATGGCTGAGTGCGGCAACCTTTTCAGAATCAGAATCAGGTTTAATATCACTGGCATATGTCATGAAGTGTGTTAACTTTGCAGCACCAGTACATTGCAATGCATAATAATAGAGTGCAAACTGTGAATTACAGAAAGTATCCATATAAAATCCTTAAATTAAATAAGTAGTGCAAAAACAGACCAAGGAAAGTAGTGAGGTAGTGTTCATGGGTTCAATGTCCATTCAGAAATCGGATGGCAGAGGGGAAGAAGCTGTTCCTGAATTGTGGAGTGTGTGTCTTCAGGCTCCTGTACCTTTGCCCTGATGGTAGCAATGAGAAGAGGGCACGTCCTAGGTGGTGGGGGTTCCTTAATAACAGACAGCACCTCTTTGAGGCATTGCTCCTTGAAGATGTCCTGGATATTATGGAGAGTAGTGCTCATGATGGAGCTGACTAAGTTTAAACTCTCTGCAGCTGACGTCAATCCTGTGCATCCCCACCCACTACCAGACAGTGATGCAGCCAGTTAGAATGCTCTCCACGGTACATCTGTAGAAATTTGCAGTGTCTTTGGTGACATTCCAAATCTCTTCAAACTCCCAATGAGTTACAGTCGCTGTCATACCATTAAGAGGGTCATGAGTTCGAGGTTACTGTGAGTCCTACATCTACGCTGCCCACTTCCATTGTGGAGTGTGAAGTGACACACTTTGGAAGGGTGAACTTGAAAGATTAATGGCAGGATTCTTCGCTGTGTGAGGAAACAGAGAGATCTTGGGGTTCTTGTCCACAGTTGCTGCACAAGTTGATATGAAGGTGTATAGAGTAACAGGAAAGCAGCATCCATCATCAACCCCCACCATCCAGGCCACGCTCTCTACTCACTGCTGCTACCAGCAGGCTCAGGAACAGTTACTACCCCTCAGCCGCCAGGCTCCTCAACCTGCTTGGATAACTTCACTCACCCCAACACTGAACCGATTCCACATCTATGGGCTCACTTGCAAGGACTTCGACATTTATTGCTTAATTATTTATTATTAATATTTTTCTTTCTTTCTTTTTGTATTTGCAGTTTGGTGTCTTTTGCACATTGGTTGTTTGTCCGCCCTGCTGGGTGAGGTTTTTCATTAATTCTGTTGTGCTTTTTGTATTTATTGTGAATGCCTGCAAGAAAAATAATCCTTTGATAATTACAGATAATACGTGCTTTGATAATTTATTTATTTTGAAGTTTGAATTTTGTTGGCCTTCACTAGTCAGAGGGTTGAGCTCGAGATCTGCAAGGTAATGTTGCAGTTCTATAAAACCCTGGTTCGACCACACTTGGGTGCTGTGCTCAGTTCTGGTCACCTCATTACAGGAAGGATGTGGAAGCTTCAGAGAGGATGCAGAGGAGATTTGCCAGGAAGCTGCCTGGTGTAGAGAGCGTTTTTTACAAGGAAAGGTTGAGTGAGCCAGGGCTTTTCTCTTTGGAGCTAAGGAGGATGAGAGGTGACTTGATTGAAGTGTACGTGTGCAAGAGGAAAAGGGACATAGATCGAGTGGATAGCCAGAGACTTTTTTCCAGGGTGGAAGTGGCTAATACGAGGAGACATAATTTTAAGGGGGCAATCTCAGAGGTAGGTTCTTCACACAGAGAGTGGTGGGTGCGTGGAACACCCTACCAGGGGTGGTGGTCGAGGCAGATACATTAGAGACATTTAAGAGACTCTGAGACAGGAAGATGGATGAAAGGAAAATGGAGGGCTCTGGGAGGGGAAAGAGTTCCATTGATCTCGGAGTCGGTCAATAGGCCGGCTGAGCATTGTGGGCCAAGGGGCCTGTACTGCACTGGAAGAAACAGGTTTTTCACCCAGGCCATTAGGCTTCTGAAGTCCCTGCCGCGTCATATTCAAAGTGTCACTGGTTAATTTGTTCCAGTACAATATCTAGTACTAATGCACTTTAGTTTGTTATTTACGTCTGATTCATCTGTAGATTTTATCCTTACCTTCATAAGTTATCGTGCGTTATGTGTACTACTGTGCTTTACATGCTAGTTAGAAGAAATGTCTCACTTCTATGTACATTATATGGTTATATACATGTATGTAGTTAAATGACAATAATCTTCACTTGACTTGACTTGTGCTGGACTGTTCTGTGAATGGAATGGCGAGATATTGAAATGAGGACTTGCCCGTCCATCCCAGTGGATGCCAAAGGTCCGATGAATGCTAGTTCAAAGACTGTCAAGTCCTAGGGCCTTTGTCTCCCCTCAGCCAACATGACTGAGGCCAATGCTTGTTACAAATGTGAGACTCTGCTGTGCAGGAGAGCACACTGTGCTCACATTTGGAGTTTTCAGCATTCATCTGACTTGACACTACTTAATAAGTACCCTTGCAAACTCTCATTTGAACTCTTTCCTCAGAAAGTGGGGTAATTTTTGCCCATTTGGTCTTCTGCAGGTGTATGCCCAGACACAGAATTCCGATGAGTACAGGGAGAATTCCACCTTTCCATCCCCCAAGGCACCCAGCAGCATCTTCTCCAGCTCCTTTCTATTGCCAGGTAAGGTGACTATTTAGGACACTCATTTGGGGGGGGGGGGGTTACCCTTGAGTTGCTTCCCTCCCCCTCGCTCCCAACCCCAACTGCAATGTTCCCCCCCCTCACTCCCAACCCCAACTGCAATGTTCCCCCCCTCACTCCCAACTCCAACTGCAATGTTCCCTCCCCCTCGCTCCCAACCCCAACTGCAATGTTCCCTCCCCCTCGCTCCCAACCCCAACTGCAATGTTCCCTCCCCCTCGCTCCCAACCCCAACTGCAATGTTCCCCCCCTCACTCCCAACTCCAACTGCAATGTTACCCCCCTCACTCCCAACCCCAACTGCAATGTTCCCTCCCCCTCGCTCCCAACCCCAACTGCAATGTTACCCCCCTCACTCCCAACCCCAAATGCAATGTTCCCTCCCCCTCACTCCCAACTCCAACTGCAATGTTACCCCCCTCACTCCCAACCCCAACTGCAATGTTCCCTCCCCCTCACTCCCAACTCCAACTGCAATGTTACCCCCCTCACTCCCAACTCCAAATGCAATGTTCCCTCCCCCTCACTCCCAACTCCAACTGCAATGTTACCCCCCTCACTCCCAACCCCAAATGCAATGTTCCCTCCCCCTCATTCCCAAACCCAACTGCAATGTTCCCTCCCCTTCGCTCCCAACCCCAACTGCAATGTTCCCTCCCCCTCACTCCCAACTCCAACTGCAATGTTACCCCCCTCGCTCCCAACCCCAAATGCAATGTTCCCTCCCCCTCACTCCCAACTCCAACTGCAATGTTACCCCCCTCGCTCCCAACCCCAAATGCAATGTTCCCTCCCCCTCACTCCCAACTCCAACTGCAATGTTACCCCCCTCACTCCCAACCCCAACTGCAATGTTACCCCCCTCGCTCCCAACCCCAAATGCAATGTTCCCTCCCCCTCACTCCCAACTCCAACTGCAATGTTACCCCCCTCACTCCCAACCCCAACTGCAATGTTACCCCCCTCGCTCCCAACCCCAAATGCAATGTTCCCTCCCCCTCGCTCCCAACCCCAACTGCAATGTTCCCTCCCCCTCGCTCCCAACCCCAACTGCAATGTTCCCTCCCCCTCGCTCCCAACCCCAACTGCAATGTTCCCTCCCCCTCACTCCCAACTCCAACTGCAATGTTACCCCCCTCACTCCCAACCCCAACTGCAATGTTCCCTCCCCCTCACTCCCAACCCCAACTGCAATGTTCCCTCCCCCTCACTCCCAACTCCAACTGCAATGTTACCCCCCTCACCCCCAACCCCAACTGCAATGTTCCCTCCCCCTCACTCCCAACCCCAACTGCAATGTTCCCCCCCCTCACTCCCAACTCCAACTGCAATGTTCCCTCCCCCTCGCCCCCAACCCCAACTGCAATGTTACCCCCCTCGCTCCCAACCCCAAATGCAATGTTACCCCCCTCGCTCCCAACCCCAACTGCAATGTTCCCTCCCCCTCACTCCCAACCCCAACTGCAATGTTCCCTCCCCCTCGCTCCCAACCCCAACTGTAATGTTCCCTCCCCCTCGCTCCCAACCCCAAATGCAATGTTCCCTCCCCCTCACTCCCAACCCCAACTGCAATGTTCCCTCCCCCTCACTCCCAACTCCAACTGCAATGTTACCCCCCTCACTCCCAACCCCAACTGCAATGTTACCCCCCCTCGCCCCCAACCCCAACTGCAATGTTCCCTCCCCCTCACTCCCAACCCCAACTGCAATGTTCCCCCCCTCGCTCCCAACCCCAAATGCAATGTTCCCTCCCCCTCATTCCCAACCCCAAATGCAATGTTCCCTCCCCCTCGCTCCCAACCCCAACTGCAATGTTCCCTCCCCCTCACTCCCAACTCCAACTGCAATGTTACCCCCCTCGCTCCCAACCCCAAATGCAATGTTACCCCCCTCGCTCCCAACCCCAAATGCAATGTTCCCTCCCCCTCGCCCCCAACCCCAACTGCAATGTTCCCCCCCTCGCTCCCAACCCCAAATGCAATGTTCCCTCCCCCTCACTCCCAACTCCAACTGCAATGTTACCCCCCTCACTCCCAACCCCAAATGCAATGTTCCCTCCCCCTCGCCCCCAACCCCAACTGCAATGTTCCCCCCTCGCTCCCAACCCCAAATGCAATGTTACCCCCCTCGCTCCCAACCCCAAATGCAATGTTCCCTCCCCTCACTCCCAACCCCAACTGCAATGTTACCCCCCTCACTCCCAACTCCAACTGCAATGTTACCCCCCTCGCTCCCAACCCCAACTGCAATGTTCCCTCCCCTCACTCCCAACTCCAACTGCAATGTTACCCCCCTCACTCCCAACCCCAAATGCAATGTTCCCTCCCCCTCACTCCCAACTCCAACTGCAATGTTACCCCCCTCACTCCCAACCCCAAATGCAATGTTCCCTCCCCCTCACTCCCAACTCCAAATGCAATGTTACCCCCCCTCACTCCCAACCCCAAATGCAATGTTCCCTCCCCCTCGCTCCCAACCCCAACTGCAATGTTCCCTCCCCTCGCTCCCAACCCCAAATGCAATGTTACCCCCCTCGCTCCCAACCCCAACTGCAATGTTACCCCCCTCGCTCCCAACCCCAAATGCAATGTTACCCCCCTCGCTCCCAACCCCAACTGCAATGTTCCCTCCCCTCACTCCCAACCCCAACTGCAATGTTACCCCCCTCACTCCCAACCCCAACTGCAATGTTACCCCCCTCGCTCCCAACCCCAACTGCAATGTTCCCTCCCCCTCACTCCCAACCCCAACTGTAATGTTCCCTCCCCCTCGCTCCCAACCCCAAATGCAATGTTACCCCCCTCGCTCCCAACCCCAACTGCAATGTTCCCTCCCCTCACTCCCAACCCCAACTGTAATGTTCCCTCCCCCTCGCTCCCAACCCCAAATGCAATGTTACCCCCCTCGCTCCCAACCCCAACTGCAATGTTCCCTCCCCCTCACTCCCAACCCCAAATGCAATGTTACCCCCCTCGCTCCCAACCCCAACTGCAATGTTCCCTCCCCCTCACTCCCAACCCCAACTGTAATGTTCCCTCCCCCTCGCTCCCAACCCCAAATGCAATGTTACCCCCCTCGCTCCCAACCCCAAATGCAATGTTACCCCCCTCGCTCCCAACCCCAACTGCAATGTTCCCTCCCCTCACTCCCAACCCCAACTGTAATGTTCCCTCCCCCTCGCTCCCAACCCCAAATGCAATGTTACCCCCCTCGCTCCCAACCCCAACTGCAATGTTCCCTCCCCCTCACTCCCAACCCCAACTGTAATGTTCCCTCCCCCTCGCTCCCAACCCCAAATGCAATGTTACCCCCCTCGCTCCCAACCCCAACTGCAATGTTCCCTCCCCTCACTCCCAACTCCAACTGCAATGTTACCCCCCTCGCTCCCAACCCCAAATGCAATGTTACCCCCCTCACTCCCAACTCCAACTGCAATGTTACCCCCCTCACTCCCAACCCCAACTGCAATGTTACCCCCCTCGCTCCCAACCCCAACTGCAATGTTCCCTCCCCTTCACTCCCAACCCCAACTGCAATGTTACCCCCCTCGCTCCCAACCCCAACTGCAATGTTCCCTCCCCCTCACTCCCAACCCCAACTGCAATGTTCCCTCCCCCTCACTCCCAACCCCAACTGCAATGTTACCCCCCTCACTCCCAACCCCAACTGCAATGTTCCCTCCCCCTCGCTCCCAACTCCAACTGCAATGTTACCCCCCTCACTCCCAACCCCAACTGCAATGTTCCCTCCCCCTCACTCCCAACTCCAACTGCAATGTTACCCCCCTCACTCCCAACCCCAACTGCAATGTTCCCTCCCCCTCACTCCCAACCCCAACTGCAATGTTACCCCCCTCACTCCCAACCCCAACTGCAATGTTCCCTCCCCCTCGCTCCCAACTCCAACTGCAATGTTACCCCCCTCACTCCCAACCCCAACTGCAATGTTCCCTCCCCCTCGCTCCCAACTCCAACTGCAATGTTACCCCCCTCACTCCCAACCCCAACTGCAATGTTCCCTCCCCCTCACTCCCAACTCCAACTGCAATGTTACCCCCCTCACTCCCAACTCCAACTGCAATGTTACCCCCCTCGCTCCCAACCCCAAATGCAATGTTCCCTCCCCCTCACTCCCAACTCCAACTGCAATGTTACCCCCCTCACTCCCAACCCCAAATGCAATGTTCCCTCCCCCTCACTCCCAACCCCAACTGCAATGTTACCCCCCTCGCTCCCAACCCCAAATGCAATGTTACCCCCCTCGCTCCCAACCCCAACTGCAATGTTCCCTCCCCCTCACTCCCAACCCCAACTGCAATGTTCCCTCCCCCTCACTCCCAACCCCAACTGCAATGTTACCCCCCCTCGCCCCCAACCCCAACTGCAATGTTCCCTCCCCCTCACTCCCAACCCCAACTGCAATGTTACCCCCCTCACTCCCAACCCCAACTGCAATGTTCCCTCCCCCTCACTCCCAACTCCAACTGCAATGTTACCCCCCTCGCTCCCAACTCCAACTGCAATGTTCCCCCCCCCTCGCTCCCAACTCCAACTGCAATGTTACCCCCCTCACTCCCAACCCCAACTGCAATGTTCCCCCCCCCTCGCTCCCAACTCCAACTGCAATGTTACCCCCCTCACTCCCAACCCCAACTGCAATGTTCCCTCCCCCTCGCCCCCAACCCCAACTGCAATGTTACCCCCCTCACTCCCAACCCCAACTGCAATGTTACCCCCCTCACTCCCAACCCCAACTGCAATGTTACCCCCCTCACTCCCAACCCCAACTGCAATGTTACCCCCCTCACTCCCAACCCCAACTGCAATGTTCCCTCCCCCTCACTCCCAACTCCAACTGCAATGTTCCCTCCCCCTCACTCCCAACCCCAACTGCAATGTTCCCTCCCCCTCACTCCCAACCCCAACTGCAATGTTACCCCCCTCACTCCCAACCCCAACTGCAATGTTACCCCCCTCACTCCCAACCCCAACTGCAATGTTACCCCCCTCGCTCCCAACCCCAAATGCAATGTTCCCTCCCCCTCACTCCCAACTCCAACTGCAATGTTACCCCCCTCACTCCCAACCCCAACTGCAATGTTACCCCCCTCGCTCCCAACCCCAAATGCAATGTTCCCTCCCCCTCGCTCCCAACCCCAAATGCAATGTTCCCTCCCCCTCACTCCCAACTCCAACTGCAATGTTCCCTCCCCCTCACTCCCAACTCCAACTGCAATGTTACCCCCCTCACTCCCAACCCCAACTGCAATGTTCCCTCCCCCTCACTCCCAACTCCAACTGCAATGTTACCCCCCCTCGCTCCCAACCCCAAATGCAATGTTACCCCCCTCACTCCCAACCCCAAATGCAATGTTACCCCCCTCACTCCCAACCCCAAATGCAATGTTACCCCCCTCACTCCCAACTCCAACTGCAATGTTCCCTCCCCCTCGCTCCCAACCCCAACTGCAATGTTCCCTCCCCCTCGCTCCCAACCCCAAATGCAATGTTCCCTCCCCCTCACTCCCAACTCCAACTGCAATGTTACCCCCCTCACTCCCAACCCCAACTGCAATGTTACCCCCCTCACTCCCAACCCCAACTGCAATGTTACCCCCCTCGCTCCCAACCCCAACTGCAATGTTACCCCCCCTCACTCCCAACCCCAACTGCAATGTTCCCTCCCCCTCACTCCCAACTCCAACTGCAATGTTACCCCCCTCACTCCCAACCCCAACTGCAATGTTCCCTCCCCCTCGCTCCCAACCCCAACTGCAATGTTCCCTCCCCCTCACTCCCAACTCCAACTGCAATGTTACCCCCCTCACTCCCAACCCCAACTGCAATGTTCCCTCCCCCTCACTCCCAACCCCAACTGCAATGTTCCCTCCCCCTCGCTCCCAACCCCAACTGCAATGTTCCCTCCCCCTCACTCCCAACTCCAACTGCAATGTTACCCCCCTCACTCCCAACCCCAACTGCAATGTTCCCTCCCCCTCACTCCCAACTCCAACTGCAATGTTCCCCCCCTCACTCCCAACCCCAACTGCAATGTTACCCCCCTCACTCCCAACCCCAACTGCAATGTTACCCCCCCTCACTCCCAACCCCAACTGCAATGTTCCCTCCCCCTCACTCCCAACCCCAACTGCAATGTTACCCCCCTCACTCCCAACCCCAACTGCAATGTTACCCCCCTCACTCCCAACCCCAACTGCAATGTTCCCTCCCCCTCACTCCCAACTCCAACTGCAATGTTACCCCCCTCGCTCCCAACCCCAACTGCAATGTTACCCCCCTCACTCCCAACCCCAACTGCAATGTTACCCCCCTCACTCCCAACCCCAACTGCAATGTTCCCTCCCCCTCGCTCCCAACCCCCAACTGCAATGTTCCCTCCCCCTCGCTCCCAACCCCAACTGCAATGTTACCCCCCTCACTCCCAACCCCAACTGCAATGTTCCCTCCCCCTCACTCCCAACTCCAACTGCAATGTTACCCCCCTCGCTCCCAACCCCAACTGCAATGTTCCCTCCCCCTCGCTCCCAACCCCAACTGCAATGTTACCCCCCTCGCTCCCAACTCCAACTGCAATGTTACCCCCCCTCACTCCCAACCCCAACTGCAATGTTACCCCCCCTCGCTCCCAACCCCAACCTGCAATGTTACCCCCCTCACTCCCAACCCCAACTGCAATGTTACCCCCCTCGCTCCCAACCCCAAATGCAATGTTACCCCCCCTCGCTCCCAACCCCAACTGCAATGTTACCCCCCCTCACTCCCAACCCCAAATGCAATGTTCCCTCCCCCTCGCTCCCAACTCCAACTGCAATGTTCCCTCCCCCTCACTCCCAACCCCAACTGCAATGTTACCCCCCCTCACTCCCAACCCCAAATGCAATGTTCCCTCCCCCTCGCTCCCAACCCCAACTGCAATGTTCCCTCCCCCTCACTCCCAACCCCAACTGCAATGTTCCCTCCCCCTCACTCCCAACTCCAACTGCAATGTTCCCTCCCCCTCGCTCCCCAACCCCAAATGCAATGTTCCCTCCCCCTCGCTCCCAACTCCAACTGCAATGTTACCCCCCCCTCACTCCCAACCCCAACTGCAATGTTACCCCCCTCGCTCCCAACTCCAACTGCAATGTTACCCCCCTCACTCCCAACTCCAACTGCAATGTTACCCCCCCTCACTCCCAACTCCAACTGCAATGTTCCCTCCCCCTCACTCCCAACCCCAACTGGAATGTTACCCCCCCTCACTCCCAACCCCAAATGCAATGTTACCCCCCCTCACTCCCAACTCCAACTGCAATGTTACCCCCCTCACTCCCAACTCCAACTGCAATGTTCCCCTCCCCCTCACTCCCAACTCCAACTGCAATGTTCCCTCCCCCTCGCTCCCAACCCCAACTGCAATGTTACCCCCCCTCACTCCCAACTCCAACTGCAATGTTCCCTCCCCCTCGCTCCCAACCCCAACTGCAATGTTACCCCCCCTCACTCCCAACCCCAACTGCAATGTTCCCTCCCCCTCACTCCCAACCCCAACTGCAATGTTCCCTCCCCCTCACTCCCAACTCCAACTGCAATGTTCCCTCCCCCTCACTCCCAACCCCAACTGCAATGTTCCCTCCCCCTCACTCCCAACCCCAACTGCAATGTTCCCTCCCCCTCACTCCCAACTCCAACTGCAATGTTCCCTCCCCCTCACTCCCAACTCCAACTGCAATGTTCCCTCCCCCTCGCTCCCAACCCCAACTGCAATGTTACCCCCCCTCACTCCCAACTCCAACTGCAATGTTCCCTCCCCCTCGCTCCCAACCCCAACTGCAATGTTACCCCCCCTCACTCCCAACCCCAACTGCAATGTTACCCCCCCTCACTCCCAACCCCAACTGCAATGTTCCCTCCCCCTCGCTCCCAACCCCAACTGCAATGTTACCCCCCCTCACTCCCAACCCCAACTGCAATGTTCCCTCCCCCCTCACTCCCAACTCCAACTGCAATGTTACCCCCCCTCGCTCCCAACCCCAACTGTAATGTTCCCTCCCCCTCACTCCCAACTCCAACTGCAATGTTCCCTCCCCCTCACTCCCAACCCCAACTGCAATGTTCCCTCCCCCTCACTCCCAACTCCAACTGCAATGTTACCCCCCTCGCTCCCAACCCCAACTGTAATGTTCCCATCCCCCTCACTCCCAACCCCAACTGCAATGTTACCCCCCCTCACTCCCCAACCCCAACTGCAATGTTCCCTCCCCCTCGCTCCCAACCCCAACTGCAATGTTACCCCCCCTCACTCCCAACCCCAACTGCAATGTTCCCTCCCCCTCACTCCCAACTCCAACTGCAATGTTACCCCCCCCTCGCTCCCAACCCCAACTGTAATGTTCCCTCCCCCTCACTCCCAACTCCAACTGCAATGTTCCCTCCCCCTCACTCCCAACCCCAACTGCAATGTTCCCTCCCCCTCACTCCCAACTCCAACTGCAATGTTACCCCCCTCGCTCCCAACCCCAACTGTAATGTTCCCTCCCCCTCACTCCCAACCCCAACTGCAATGTTACCCCCCCTCACTCCCAACCCCAACTGCAATGTTCCCTCCCCCTCGCTCCCAACCCCAACTGCAATGTTACCCCCCTCACTCCCAACCCCAACTGCAATGTTCCCTCCCCCTCACTCCCAACTCCAACTGCAATGTTACCCCCCTCGCTCCCAACCCCAACTGTAATGTTCCCTCCCCCTCGCTCCCAACCCCAACTGCAATGTTACCCCCCTCACTCCCAACCCCAACTGCAATGTTCCCTCCCCCTCACTCCCAACTCCAACTGCAATGTTACCCCCCTCACTCCCAACCCCAACTGCAATGTTCCCTCCCCCTCGCTCCCAACCCCAACTGCAATGTTCCCATCCCCCTCACTCCCAACCCCAACTGCAATGTTACCCCCCCTCACTCCCAACCCCAACTGCAATGTTCCCTCCCCCTCGCTCCCAACTCCAACTGCAATGTTACCCCCCCTCACTCCCAACCCCAACTGCAATGTTCCCTCCCCCTCACTCCCAACTCCAACTGCAATGTTACCCCCCTCACTCCCAACCCCAACTGCAATGTTCCCTCCCCCTCGCTCCCAACCCCCAACTGCAATGTTCCCTCCCCCTCGCTCCCAACCCCAACTGCAATGTTACCCCCCCTCGCTCCCAACCCCAACTGCAATGTTACCCCCCCTCACTCCCAACCCCAACTGTAATGTTCCCTCCCCCCTCGCTCCCAACCCCAACTGCAATGTTACCCCCCCTCGCTCCCAACCCCAACTGCAATGTTCCCCTCCCCCTCGCCCCCAACCCCAACTGCAATGTTACCCCCCTCGCTCCCAACCCCAACTGCAAATGTTCCCTCCCCCCTCGCCCCCAACTCCAACTGCAATGTTACCCCCCCTCGCTCCCAACCCCAACTGCAATGTTCCCTCCCCCTCGCTCCCAACCCCAACTGCAATGTTCCCTCCCCCTCGCCCCCAACCCCAACTGCAATGTTCCCCCCCTCACTCCCAACTCCAACTGCAATGTTACCCCCCCTCACTCCCAACCCCAACTGCAATGTTCCCTCCCCCCTCGCTCCCAACCCCAACTGCAATGTTCCCTCCCCCTCACTCCCAACCCCAACTGTAATGTTCCCTCCCCCTCGCTCCCAACCCCAACTGTAATGTTCCCTCCCCCTCGCTCCCAACCCCAACTGCAATGTTCCCTCCCCCTCGCTCCCAACCCCAACTGCAATGTTCCCTCCCCCTCGCTCCCAACCCCAACTGCAATGTTCCCTCCCCCTCACTCCCAACCCCAACTGTAATGTTCCCTCCCCCTCGCTCCCAACCCCAACTGTAATGTTCCCTCCCCCTCGCTCCCAACCCCAACTGCAATGTTCCCTCCCCCTCGCTCCCAACCCCAACTGCAATGTTCCCTCCCCCTCACTCCCAACCCCAACTGCAATGTTCCCTCCCCCTCGCTCCCAACCCCAACTGCAATGTTCCCTCCCCCTCGCTCCCAACCCCAACTGCAATGTTCCCATCCCCCTCACTCCCCAACCCCAACTGTAATGTTCCCTCCCCCTCGCTCCCAACCCCAACTGTAATGTTCCCTCCCCCTCGCTCCCAACCCCAACTGCAATGTTCCCTCCCCCTCGCTCCCAACCCCAACTGCAATGTTCCCTCCCCCTCGCTCCCAACCCCAACTGCAATGTTCCCTCCCCCTCGCCCCCAACCCCAACTGCAATGTTCCCTCCCCCTCACTCCCAACTCCAACTGCAATGTTACCCCCCCCTCGCTCCCAACCCCAACTGCAATGTTCCCTCCCCCTCGCTCCCAACCCCAACTGCAATGTTCCCTCCCCCCTCACTCCCAACCCCAACTGCAATGTTCCCTCCCCCTCACTCCCAACCCCAACTGCAATGTTCCCTCCCCCTGGCTCCCAACCCCAACTGCAATGTTCCCTCCCCCTCACTCCCAACCCCAACTGCAATGTTCCCTCCCCCTCACTCCCAACCCCAAATGCAATGTTCCCCTCCCCTTCGCTCCCAACCCCAACTGCAATGTTCCCTCCCCCTCATTCCCAACCCCAACTGCAATGTTCCCTCCCCCTCATTCCCAACCCCAACTGCAATGTTCCCTCCCCCTCGCTCCCAACCCCAACTGCAATGTTCCCCCCACTCCCAACCCCAACTGCAATGTTCCCTCCTCTTCGCTCCCAACTCCAACTGCAATGTTACCCCCCCTCGCTCCCAACCCCAACTGCAATGTTCCCTCCCCCTCACTCCCAACCCCAACTGCAATGTTCCCTCCCCCTCGCTCCCAACCCCAACTGCAATGTTCCCTCCCCCTCGCTCCCAACCCCAACTGCAATGTTCCCTCCCCCTCATTCCCAACCCCAACTGCAATGTTCCCTCCCCCTCGCTCCCAACCCCAACTGCAATGTTCCCCCCACTCCCAACCCCAACTGCAATGTTCCCTCCCCTTCGCTCCAACCCCAACTGCAATGTTCCCTCCCCCTCATTCCCAACCCCAACTGCAATGTTCCCTCCCCCTCGCTCCCAACCCAACTGCAATGTTCCCCCCACTCCCAACCCCAACTGCAATGTTCCCTCCCCTTCGCTCCAACCCCAACTGCAAGTTACCCCCCTCGCTCCCAACCCCAACTGCAATGTTCCCTCCCCCTGGCTCCCACCCCAACTGCAATGTTCCCTCCCTCACTCCCAACCCCAACTGCAATGTTCCCTCCCCCCCTCGCTCCCAACCCCAACTGCAATGTTCCCTCCCCCTCGCTCCCAACCCCAACTGCAATGTTGGTGTTACTCCCAAAATGCTTCATATTTCAGCTGGCTCTGAGCTATTCCCAGCTCTGTGGTATAATTCTCTGTGTCGTCGTGTCTGTGTTGATCTGCTGGGCACTACGGGCCTGCTATGCTGGCGCTGGGATGTGTGGTGACACTTGCAGGCCGCTCCTTGGGTGGCACATTGTACCATACCATGGCTGGTTGGTTCGTCATGTGCTGTATCATATGACATGGGTGATCCTGGTCTTTCCATGACCATGATTGTTCTCGGCTGATTTCCCTACAGAAGCGGTTTGCCATTGCCTTCTTCCTTCTGGGCAGAGTCTTTACGAGACGGGTGACCCCAGCCATTATCAATACTCTTCAGAGATTGTCTGGTGTCAGAGGTCACAGAACCAGGACTTGTGATATGCACCGGCTGCTCGTATGACCATCCACCAGCTGCTCCCATGGCTTCATGTGACTGACCGGGGGCTAAGCAGGAGCCACACCTTGCCCAAGGGTGACCTGCAGTCTAGCGGAGGGAAGGGGCACCTTACACATCGTTTGGTAGAAACTTGTCTTCACCCTGCCACACCTATCAGTGTGATAAATAAATCTGAATCTGGAGCTGGAATGTCCTTGGCATGTCTAGTCTCAGAGTATGTCTAGTGGGAGAAGGGGGCTTTGAAGGTAAAGTTTTAAGGGTATATATATATATATATATAGAGAGAGAGAGAGAGAGAGAGAGAGAGGATGTAAGAAGCTGGGAGTTGATAGGTGGAAAAGGAAAAAAGGCTGAAGGAGAAGCATTCTGATTGGAGAGGAGAGTGGACCATAGGAGAAAGAGGAGAGGGGAAACAGAGGTAGGAGATGGGCCTCTGAGGATAAGAGAAGGGATGAGAGGGTAACCAGAAATAGGAATGGAAAATGAGATGGAGGGGATAGAATTACCAGAAATTAATGTTCATGTCATCATGACTTCCCAGGCATCTGCCCCTTCCTTCCCAGTCCTGACGAAGGATCTCGGCCTGAGACGTTGACTCTTTATTCCTCTCCATAGACGCTGCCTGAGCTGCTGAGTTCCTCCAGCATTTTGTGTGTGTTGCTCTGGGTTTCCGGCATCTGCAGAATCTCTCGTGTTTATGACCAATGCAGCTGAATATTGAAGGAGCCAGAAGCAGCAAGATGGGCTGAGCTGGGCAATTTGATCCCATCACTGAAAAAAACACACAATGCTGGCAGAACTCAGCAGGCCAGACAGCATCTATGGGAGGAGGTAGTGACGACGTTTCGGGCCGAAA
>NC_133134.1:72372846-72380346 GCF_048418815.1 Hemitrygon akajei
TCTGGTTTGGATCACACAGAGGCGCGCTGACTTAAGTCAACGGCAGAGCAGGTGGCTTGCGAGTCTAATGAGGTTTTGTTCAGAAACAAAGCAACGCTCTGTTATCTAACGGTGCTTAATGTTTTTTGCAAAGTTGTTTCATCTGATTTTGTTGACTATAAATCTCTCCGTCAGAAAGGCTGGATCTGGACAGGCGGCAGGCATAGCGGTTAGCGTCCCAGGTTATAGCGCCTGTGTGAGGGATTTGCACGTTCTCCCTCCCTGTGCCTGGCTTTCCGGAGGTGTGTGGATTGGGGTTAGTAACTTGCTATGCTGACGACTTGCGGGCTGCCCCGGCATTTCACTGTACGTCTCAATGTACATGTGACAGATAAAGCTAATCTTTCTGTTTATTTCCTGGGGATCAAGTGAAGGACAGAGAGCGAGAGAGCGGCTGAAAACATTGCTTATTCAACTTGAGGACTGAAGACTCTTGCACATTTCTACAGATGTACGCACACACACACAAAATGACTAACTCCCGATGAAGGGTCTTGGCCCGCACCGTCGATCGTACTTCTCCCTATAGCTGCTGCCTGGCCTGCTGCGTTCCACCAGCGTTTTGTGTGTGTTGTTTGAATTTCCAGCTTCTGCAGATTTTCTCCTGTCTACAAATGTCCAGTGCCAGGAACATCTTCAAATGCGCAGGATAGCCCCTTCCACCCCAGCGACCCCACAACCCCAATTTACCTCTCACCTAATTGTGAACAATTTACAGTGATCAACTTATCTACCTGGTATGTCTTTGCACTCTCCCACCATAGGAAACGTTCTCTCCACATCCACTCTATCAAGGACTTCCATCATTCCATAGGTTTCAATGTGGTCACCCCTCATTGTTCTGAATTCTGGGTAACACAAGTCCAGAGCCATCAAATGCTCTTCATACCACAAGCCATTCAATCCGGGAATAACTTTCATGAATCTCCTTTGAACCCTCTGCAGTGTCATCACAGCCTTTCTAAGAAAGGGTCCAAAGCCACTTGAAATACTCCGTGAGGTCTCGCCAGTGCTTTATAAAGTCTGAACATTAAGTCCTTGCTTTTATATTCCAGACCTCTTTAAATGAATGTTAACGTTGCATTTGCCTTCCTCACCACAGACTCAACCTGCAAACTAACCTTGAGGGAATCCTGCACAAGGACTCCCAAATCCCTTTGTGCCACAGATTTTTGAATTTTCTCTCTATTTAGAAAATAGTCTACCCTTTTACTTTTTCTACCAAAATGCATAACCATACACTTCCCAACACTATATTCTGTCTGCCACTTCTCTGCCTATTCTGTCTAAGTCCTTCTGTAGCTGCTCTACTTCCTCAAAACTACCTGTCCCTCTTCGTATCATCCACAAACTTTGCTCTCTGGCCAAGCTGGGGAAGTTTTAAGGCCTCATAAGACTCTGCAGATGCTGGGAATCCAGTACAGTACACACCAAGTATTGGAGGAAGTCAGCAGGTCAAGCAGTGTCTATGATGGGGAATAAACATTTTGGTCCAAAACCCTTTATCCATATACAAGAGCCTCTTAAATGCCTCAATCATAATTGCCTCCTCTAGCAGCGTAATCCACCACTCTCTGTGTCAAAGAAGTTTCCCCCCACATTGGCCTTCATAAATCAAAGTACTGAGTACAGGATGTTGTTTTGAAGTTGTTTAAGACATTGGGGAGCTCAAATTTGGAATATTGTGTGTGGTTCTGCTCACTGACCTAAAGGAAAGATGTAAATCAGTTTGATAGAGAAAATTTACAAGGATGTTGCCAGGACTTTACTCCCTGGAGCGTAGGAGAATTAATCAGAATCAGGTTTATTATGTGACGTGAAATTTGCTAACTTAGCAGCAACAGTTCAGTGCAATTCATAATCTAGCAGAGAGAGAAAAAATAACAATAATAAATAAAGTAAATCAATTATATATATTGAATAGATTTTTTTTAAAATGTGCAAAAACAGAAATACTGTATATTTTTAAAAAATGAAGATTCAATGTCTATTTACGAATCGGATGGCAGAGGGGAAGAAGCTGTTCCTGAATCGCTGAGTTTGTGCCTTCAGGCTTCTGTACCTCCTACCTGATGGTAACAGTGAGAAAAGGGCATGCCCTGGGTGCTGGAGTCTTTAATAATGGACACAGCTCTGAGGCACCGCTCCCTAAAGATGTCCTGGATGCTTTGTAGGCTAGTACCCAAGATGGAGCTGACTAGATTTACAACCTTCTGTGGCTTCTTTCGGTCCTGTGCAGTAGCCCCTCCATGCCAGACAGTGATGCAGCCAGTCAGAATGCTCTCCACGGTACAACTATAGAAGTTTTTGAGTGTATTTGTTGACATGCCAAATCGCTTCAAACTCCTAATAAAGTATAGCCGCTGTCTTGCCTTCTTTATAACTACATTGATATGTTGGGACCAGTTTAGATCCTCAGAAATCTTGACACCAGGAACTTGAAACCACTCACTCTCTCCACTTCTGATCCCTCTGTGAGGATTGGTATGTGTTCCTTTGTCTTACCCTTCCTGAAGTCCACAATCAGCTCTTTCATCTTACTGACGTTGAGTGCCAGGTTATTGCTGCGGCACCACTCCACCAGTTGGCATATCTCACTCCTGTACGCCCTCTCGTCACCACCTGAGATTCTACCAACAATGGTTGTATCATCAGCAAATTTATAGATGGTATTTGACCTATGCCTGGCCACACAGTCATGTGTATATTGAGAGTAGAGCAGTGGGCTAAGCACACACCCCTGAGGTGCGCCAATGTTGATCGTCAGCGGGGAGGAGATGTTATCACCAATTCACACAGATTGTGGTCTTCCGGTTAGGAAGTCGAGGGTCCAATTGCAGAGGAAGGTACAGAGGCTCAGGAATGAAGGAAGATTTGATTTGTATTTTATGAGGGGGATTAGTATGGTAAATGCCAGGCTTTTTCAACTAAGGTGGGGTAAAACTGGAACTACTCTTTAGAGGCTAAGGGTGAAAGGTGAAATGTTAAAGGGGAACCTGAAGGGGAATTTCTTGACTCAGAGAGTTGTGAGAGTGTGGAACAAGCTCCGAGGGATCGATTTCAGCATTTAAGAGAAGTTTGGATAGGCACATGGATGGAAGGGGTATGGTCCAGGTGCAGGTTGAATAACAGTTTGGCGTGGACTAGATGGGCTGAAGGGTCTGTTTCTGTAGAGCTCTGAGACTAGACATCTGCTGTGAACCTACCCTCTCATCCTGTGCATGCCCCCTAGTATTCATACTAGACATCCTTAAAGCCTCTTCTAAAAGGATGTAACATCTTTCTGGGAATTCTTAGCCTCTAACCACTCAGAGTGGAAGAGTATCTGGGAAGGGCGTCAGGGTCCATGAGCACTCAGGTGAAGCAGAACCTCGCACCCTGTCCATCCAACCTGTCTGCAGTTTGAGATTTACTTATCACTGAAACATACAGTGAAATGCTCCTTTCAAATTCACGTTCAACTGTACGCACGTGGACCACCATACAGAACAACGTTCAAGGTGCACGACACAGTAACACAGTACATATAACTCACACACAGCACACAAAGTAATATTAGCACAAATACAGTAACAGACAATAAGGTGCATCGACAATGCAAGGTAACAAGTGAACAGTGTAACGCTAACTAGCACTTGACACATGGTGACAGGGAGTTCAGTAGTCTGAAGGCCTGGGGAAAGAAGCTGTTTCCCATCCTAAAAGTTCCTTTCCTAATGGTAAGGTACCGCCTGTTGATGGTAGGAGGCTGGAGAGATTGTTGGATAGATGGGAAAGATCATTGACAATACTAAGGGCCCTTAGCATTCTGCTTTGTGTTAACAACCAACACATCCTGAGGATGTGCCGGGGGCAGCCCGCAAGTGTTGCCCACGTTCTGGTGCCAACATAGCATGCCCACTACATTCAACAGAACAACGCCAACAGCAACAAAGCAAGTCCCTTTCATCCCTCCCACCTACCCAGGCCATGCTCTCTTCCTGCCATCAGGAGGGAGGTACAGGAACCGCACCACCAGGTTCTTTAACAGTTAGTACCCCTCAACCATTAGACTCTTGAAACAGAGAGGGTAACTTCACTCAACTTCACTTGCCCCATCACCCAACTGTTCCCTCAAGGACCCTTAGGCTCACGTTCTCAATATTTATTGCTTATTTATATTTAAATTTTTTTCTTCTCTTACGCATTCGCAGTTTGTTGTCTTTTGCACATTGATTGTTAGTCGTCCTGTTGGGCACGGTCTTCCTTTGATTCTGTCCTGTTTCTATCCGCTCGGCCCCACCTCTGCCTGTGAGGGGTTTGTACATTCTCCCTGTGACCGGGAGCGCCGGTCGGCAGGTTAATTGGCCTTGGTAAATTGTCCTGTGATTAGGCTCAGATTAAATCGGGGGATTGCTGGGCAGCTTGGCTCGAAGGGTCAGAAGAGCGTATAGCACCCTGTATCTCAACAAACAATTAAGTAAGATGTTTCTTAGGGTTGTATATGGTGGCATATATGTACTTTGATAATACATTTACTTTGAAACCTTGAAACCCATTTACATACACAGTCAGGCCTCCAACCCCAGGGCAGGCCGCCTCCGGGCCTCCAACCCCAGGGCAGGCCGCCTCCGGGCCTCCAGCCCCAGGGCAGGCCGCCTCCGGGCCTCCAACCCCAGGGCAGGCCGCCTCCGGGCCTCCAACCCCAGGGCAGGCCGCCTCCGGGCCTCCAACCCCAGGGCAGGCCGCCTCCAGGCCTCCAACCTCCTGTCCCCGGCCCGGACTCGGTTGGACTTAGCAGCACCTGAACTGGATCATCGGCATCAAGGATGACAATGTCACTCCAGATCTGGAGGATGCTCAGTTCTCTGGACTGTCTCCAGGAGTTTAAACCTATGTATTTATACTTAATAGTTGTTTGTTTGTTTGTTTGTTTATTTATTATTATCTTCTTTTGTATTTGCAGTTGTTTGTCCTGTTGGGTTGATTCTACTGTGCTTCTTGTGTTTACTGTGAATGCCCGCAAGAAAATGCATCTCAGGGTTGTATATGGTGTCCTATATGTACTTCGATAATAACTTTACTTTGAAGCCTCTGAAACTTCTGCATCAAAGGCAAAGTTGGCCCTCTGCGAGCCACAGTTAAGAGCGGGACACAGACTGTACACTGGCTGGTAACGTGGGCAGGTCGGGGCTGGGTGGGGTGAGAACTGCTGAGGCTCTTGCGAAGCCAGAGGGTTCATATTTCAAAGCTGCTCCGCAGGGGATACATCTGACACTGGCATCAGAGCTCAGGAATCCAGGCCTGCAGGCTGCAAACTAATTAAAGAGACAGTGCATTGCATGCAGATGCATTCTTTAAAGTACCAATTTCCTTTCCTCTCTGCTCTGTGGTCAGCGTACAGATGAATGGGTTTCCCTCCTGCATCCCAAATCACTCTCTCTGCTGGGAGGCTATACCTTCAGTTTATTTATGCTGTTTTTCGGCAAAACCAACATTTGTTGCCGGACTGAGCTTTCTAAACAATTTTGGAGTGCGGTTGTGAGTCACTGACATTGGTGGATGCAAGAGAATCTGCAGATGCTGGAAATCCAGAGAAACACACACAAAAATACTGGAGGAACTCAGCAAGTCAGGCAGCATCTATGGAAATGATTAAACAGTCAACATTCAAAGTTGAAAGTGAAGTAAGTTTATTATCAAAGTACATATATTTCACCTTATGCTACCCTGAGATTAATTTTCTTGCAGGCATTCACAGTACAACGGAATCAATGAGAAGTTACACACAAACTAGGAGTGATAAATGACCATTGTGGCAAACTGTGCAAATCACAAAGTTCAAACTAAATTTTATTATCAGAGCACAGATATGACACAATATACAACCCTGAGATTCATTTTCCTGCGGGCACACCCAGCAAATCTGTAAGATAGTAACTGTAACAGGATCAATAAAGGATTAACCAGAGTGCAGATGACTGCAAATGCAAATAAAAATAAATGCAATAAATAGCGAGAACATGAACTAACAAGATAAAGAGTCATTGGCTGTGGGAACACCTCAGTGGATGGGCAAGTGAGCGTAGTTATCCCTTCGTCCAAGAGCCTGATGGTTGAGGGTGGTAACTGTTCTTGAAGCTGGTGGTCCTGAGGCTCCTGTACCTTCTGCCTGATGGCAGCAGTGAGAAGAGAGCATGGCCTGGGCAGTGAGGATTTCTGCTGATGGATGCTGCTTTCCTACAACAGCGTTTCACATGGATGCGCCCAATAGTAAATATATAAATAATGCCGCAAAGCTTAGAGTTGAGACCCTTCATCAGGAGGGGAAAAGTAGGAGAAAGAAGTTTAAATAATTCTGAAAGGTTGGAATTGAACCCTGATTGCTGGCACTGTAAAGTGGGATTAACGGGGCTGCTCTGTTTTGATAGGTATGGCCTAATTCTCTGGCATAAACCATTTACATTTCGGGATCTGGGACAGAACAGCAGGAGGACAACCAGGTATTGAGCCCATGCCAGTCCTTGCATTAGAACAATTCAGTTCATTCCTTTCCCTGTGGTCCTACAATTAATTTTGCATGAAGACCTGCTCCAGTTCCTACCAGAAAGCCGAGAATGGGGTTCCACCACCTTCTCCGGCAGCACATTCCAGATTCTGACGTGTCTCTGCAGGGAGTTTCTTTTACTAGGGGATGGAATTGCTTTAGCAGGAGGGGGAAGTGGTTCGCAAAAAAAAAATTGGATAGAACGCAAGAGATTCTGCAGATGCTGGAAATCTTGAGCAACACACACAAAACGCTGGAGGGTCACAACAGGCCAGGCAAGTATCTATAGAGGGGAATAAACAGTCGACGTTTCGGGCTGAGACCCTTCATCAGCACTGGAGAGCGGGAAGAAGGTGGTGTGTGGAGGGGGAGGAGTACAAAGTGGCAGGTGATAGGTGAGGCCAGGTGAATGGGTGGGGGAAGGGGATGAAGTGGGATGCTGGGGAGGTGATAGGTGGAGAGGTAATGGGCCGAACGAGAAGGAATCTGATAGGAGACGATCGAGGAATGAAGGGAAGGAGGGGAGCGTGGGCGGGAGGAGGGAAGAAAAGGGGTGAGAGGGCCTCCAGAATAGGGCAAACCAAACAAACGGTGTTGGGGTGGGGAGAGCGGGTTAGTGTTGACTGGAAGAAACCATCAGGTTGGAGACTACCCAGATGGAATAGGTGTTGAGTTTGGTAAAGGAATCCACAGTGAGGACACGCCAGTTTGGGAATGGGGATTGAAATGGGCAGCCTGTCATTTGCAGAGGACAGAGTGAAGGTGGTCCCCCAATCTGCATCGGGATGTAGAGGAGGTCAGACTGGTTACAATAGACCACTACCGGTTACAGTATAACAGGCCTGGAAACACTCCTTTCATTCCTGGGATCGTTTTCGTGAGTCTCCTCTGGGCCTTAGATACAGGGCTCCAACTGCTCCTAGTATAAGGAGTGG